>NC_086102.1:177602121-177779621 GCF_963921235.1 Mobula hypostoma | reverse complement strand
TCTCCCCCCCCTCTCCCCCCCCCTCCCCCCCCCCCCCCCCCCCCTCTCCCCCCCTCTCTCCCCCTCTCTCTCTCCCTCTCTCCCCTCTCTCTCTCCCCCCTCTCTCTCTCCCCCCTCTCTCCCCCCCTCCAATAAAGGGAAAAAAAGGTGTCTCCCTTTCACAGCGAGAGGGGAGACATACAAAACAACTTGCTGATTTACGGTGTTAAAAGTCTGTCGTGCAGCTTTTTCTCCCTCGAGTGCTTTGCCTGGAGAATCGGCAACAATCTCTCACCTACCAATGCGAGAGGGAAAGAGCACAATTCACTGAGTCCAGTTGATCCCCTGTTCCCGTTGTTCCGTTCTGTCCCACGAAGCTTTAGTTGGTGGCACTGGCTTAGAATCAGACCATCCACAGGGCTGTGAAACCTCAGAGCCCCGAAGACACACTCGTCTTCTAGGCCGCATCCCTGGGTTATTGGAAAGTGGCTGGCTGTGACCGCCAGGAGAGGTCCCGGCACCTGCAAAGAACCAAAGTCTGAGTGTAACTGCAGGTCAGGGTCTTCAATCAAACCCTGTCCACCCTGAAAAGGAAAAGGAGAAGCATGAAAGGTAGAAATTATGTTGGTTTTGTAGATGAACACGAAGGAATCGAAATTTAACACCATCATATCCATCTAAACTAGTCCCGTTTCATTGTACTTGGCCCGTAACCCTTTGAATCTTTTTTATCATGCACCTGTCCCAGTACCTTTTGCCTGTTGTTAACCTACTTACCTCAACCGCTTCCTTTGGCAGCTCCTACCATATCCTGGCCACTCTCTGGGTGAACACGCTGCCTCGTAGGTTCCTATTATATCTCCTCATTCCTCATCTGAAACCTATGCCCTCGAGTTCTTGATTCTCCAACCTTGGGGGAGGGGGGGTGGAAAGAGTCTGGATATTCACCCAATCTATCCTGTCATGATTTCAAAGCATCACTCCTCATTTTCCTATACTCTAGTGCAAAAGTCACAACCAGCTCAACCTCTCTGCATTATTTGGTCCCTTGAGACCCAGCAACCTTCTCCTTAATCTCTTCTGCACTCTCTCCAGCTTTAAGTCATCTTTCCTAAATCAGGGTGGTGAAATTTGAACACAGTATTCCAAATGCAGCCTTCCCAATACTTTTTCAACTGCAAAATAACATCCCAACTTCTATGCTCAATGCCATGACTGATGAAGGCCAGCATGTCAAAAGACTTCTCCACTACCCTGGCTACCGTCCTGCCACATTGAGAACCGTGTACTTGCACTCCTAGCTCTTTCTGTTCTACAACACTCCCGAGCATCTGACATTTCATGTGAAAATTCTGTCCTCATTTGTCTTCCCAAATTGCAACATCCAAGTTAGATTCCGTTTGGCATTCCATAACCCACTGGCTCTGCTGATCAAAATCCTTGTGCAAATCTTCACTGTTGACGACACCACCTATTTTAGCGTCAAGTGCAAATTTTCTAACCGTGCCTTGTAATTTCTCATCCAATCATTAATATAAGATGACAAATAGCAATAGATTTTGAACTAATTCCTGGGGAACGCCACTTAGTCACGGGGCTCACAACATCACCATCTATCTGCTTCCAACCATCAAGCCAATTCTATATCCAATTAGCTAGCTGTCTTTGGATCTCATGTGATCTAACCTCTCATGACAACCTATCATGGAACCATATCAAAGATCTCACTAAAGTCCACATGAACCATGTCTGCTACCCTGCCATCCTCAACCTTTTAATTACTACTTCAAAAATTTCAATCTAATCCATGTTTTCCCACACACAAAGCCACTGTGTCTATCCTTGATTAGCCCCTGTCAGTCCAAATGCATGTACAGGTTTCCCCCGCCATCCGAAGGTAGAGTGTTTCTATGAAATGGTTCGTAAGCCGGAATGTCGTAAAGCGAAGAAACAATTACCATTTATTTATATGGGAAAATTCTGTGAGTGTTCGCAGACCCAAAAATAACCTACCAAATCATGCCAAATAACACACAAAACCTAAAATAATGGTAACATATAGTAAAAGCAGGAATGATATGATAAATGCACAGCCTATGTAAAGTAGAAATACTTTTCCACAATCATTGCCTGAACTGTTCTCCGTAGCGAAAATCACACAAGCGCTCTTAGCAGAAACACGCGCAAGCGCTGTCCAGTAACTTTTAAGCTATGAAGCTGCCAAATCATACCAAATAACACGTAAAAATACATAGCCGATATAAAGTAGAAATAATGTATGTACAGTGTGGTATCACTTACGGGAATCGGGAAGACAGCACAGAGCACAATGATGATGGTGTGTTAGGCTGAGTTGTTGGAGGTTGGGGTGGTGCAGTGGTCCCCACCCTCCAGGTCGCCGACCGATACCGATCTGCGAAGCATGCAGGGGTACATGGTGGCCGGGACGCACCCAGCACATCTTTAAGAAAAAAGCCGAAATAAACATGCTAATTAATTACGTGCCAGGCGGCACCTAATTAATTAGCATGCTTATTTTGGCTTTTTTCTTAAAGATGTGCCGTGTGCCTCCCAGCTACCACTGCATTCTCCGCAAATCGGTATCTGTCCGCGGCCTGGGGGTTGGGGTGGTGGGACACTGGGGTGTCATCTCATTGTCGTCTGTTCCCATGAGGGTAGGCAGGTCATCTTCTTCTATCTCTGCTTGCCTTGATGTCGAAGGTCGAGGTTCGTCGTCTGCTGTGGCTGATGTGGAAGGCTTGCTTGACTGCTTAGCCTCGGGCATTTTTACATCATACAGTTCTTTGTAAGCACTCAAACCATCCTGCAAATATGCCCTAAACTGACGTACCGTTTCAAAATTAAAGTGGTACTTTATCATTACTCATTCGGTTTCGATTGTTATCCTTTTCTCTTCCAGTTGCATCAGCTCTTCATCTATCAGTTCTTGGTCATGGGATGCCAAAACCTCTTCAACATCATCTTCGTCAACTTCCACAAGCCAAACTCACTTTGTCCTTACTTTGTTCACCACGATCAAAACGCCTAATTATGTCTAGTTTTACGCTAAGTGTAACACCCTTACGAGCTCTTTTAGGCTTCTCTGATACCTTAGAACTCATCTTGCTAACGGCTGCTCACAGGCACGTGTCTAAGCAATGCCGGCGAGAATGCCGTTCCGGATCCGGGGGAGAGCGGCTGCTCGCGGCGCGCGCTGCCTTTTATCGCATGTTGATTTTCTCATAACAGTGATAACACCTTCTGTTAGCAAAAACAGGGTACTAATGTAGGTCTTTCGTAACAGTGAGGTTTCGTAAAGCGAACGTTTGAAAAGCAGGGGACACCTGTATATCTTTTCCTCGCATTGTCTTCTAGTAACGTACAGTGCCTACCATAGATGTTGGACTTACTGGTCTATTGTTCCCAGGCTTTTCTTTGCAGTCCTTCTGAAATAAACAGAGAACATGAACAGTGCGCCACAGGAACAGGCCATTCGACTCACAATGTTGTGCTGAACCAGCTACAAAGAAAATCAAAAGCACCCCAGCATTGATCCCTTCTACCTACACCACGTCCATAATCCCTCCATCTCCTCACATCCATGTGCCTGTAATGTATTTGTTTCTGTCTCCATACTGAGTGGTGCATTCCAGGATCCATGACCCTGAGTAAAAACAACTTGCCCCTCACATCCCCCTTGAATTTACCCACCTCTATAGATGCCCTCTGGTTATTAGATATTTCAATCCTGGGAAACAGATATACTCTGTCCACTCTATCTATGCCTGTCATAATCTTATAAACCTCCATCAGATCTCTCCTTAGTCTCCAGTGCTCCAGAAAGGCATATTAGCCACCTTTCAGTCTTCTGACACTTCACTCAGTGGAAATTATAATGCATATACTGTATTTCATCCAGCATTCTTGATATTTCATTTTTAACTTTAATGGTGCTTTTAGGCATACCTGATCAAGCCTTAAGGCTGATTTATACTCATGCATTAAATGTACACTGTAGGTACGGTGTAGCCACAAACCCTATGCAGTATCTACGCCGAACCCTACGCCGTAGCCTAACGTGCACCTCTCCTAAGATGTAACTACGTGTCACGGCGACGCAGACGACAACAACTGTGATTGGTCTACTTGGTAGCATCGCATTTCCTCATACGCTGCAATAGCTTCCCATTAGCCAACTGAAGGGCAGGGAAGGAGCTCTGGCTGCAATGCTTTCCATAAAGCTTTACAGACCTCCGAAATTATGGAGGAACCTGTGCTTGACGCCAGTTTGTAGCTAGCTGCTACAGCCTGTTGACTTCCAGCTGAAGCTAAAACTCGAATGGTGATTGCCATTCTCTGAGTATACTGTGCGTACACTGATGTGAAATAAATGGTTGGAGACGATGAACCAAATCATCAAATCTACCTGCCGACATCTGAAAATATTTGGAATACATTTCCTTGTCCATGGCTCTCAGTGGCCGGACAGGCACAGGAAATTCATCCTCCTTCAGTTTCAGTCGCCATTGTTTGAAGTTTGCGTTTCTTTGTGTTGAGTTTCATCATGAAGAAATTCAACACAGTGGCATAGAAGCCCCACTGCCAACTGGCGCTTTGGCGGTGAATTGCAGACACACCAACACACAAGTATAAATGCTCAAAACGGTGTAGCCCACTTGCGTAAGCTGCAGCGTAAACTAGTACGCACAAGTATAAATCAGCCTTTAGAGATTTACGTAACTTCATACATTTTAAGATGTGATGTATGCGAATGACCTGGAGGAAAATATAGATGGGTAGGCTGGTAAGTTTGCTGATGTTTCGAAGATTGGTGGTGTTGTGGATTACCCAGATGACTAGCAAAGAATACAGTGGATCAGTTGCAGACATGGGCAGAGAAATAGCTTATGGCATTTAATCTGGCCAAATGAGAAGTGTTGCTGCTTGGTAGACCAAATGTAAAGAGGTCCTTATCAGTGGTGCTGAGCAGAGAGATCTTGGGGTCCAAGTTCACAGCTCCCTGAAAGTGACTGCACCGGTTAACATGGTGCTTAAGAAGGCATGTGGTGTGCTTACCTTTATTAGTCGAGGAATTGACTTCTTCAGGAAGTTGTGTTGCAACTTTATAGCACGCTTGTCAGTATTACATACAGTTCTGGTCACCCCATGAAAGACAGAATGTTGAGGCTTTGGAGAAGGTGCAGAAGTGATTTACCAGGGCCCTAGCTGAAAAGGAGGACATGTACTATAATGAGAGGTTGGGCAAACCTGATTTGTTTTCTCTCGAGCTGCAGAGGCTGAGGGGAGATCTAATAGAGGTTTATAGGATTATGAGAGGCATAGGTAGATTAGACAGGCATGATCTTTTTTCCCAAGGTTGAAAGTTCTAATACCAGAGAACATCCATTTACGTTGAGACTTAGTAAATTTAAAAGAGATGTGAGGGGCAATTTTTTTTTTTTTTAAGAAGAGTGATGGGTGTCTAGAATGCACTGCCTGGGGTAATGGTAGATGTAGATATATTAGGGACTTTTAAGAGATATTTAGATAGGCACATGAATGCGAGGAAAATGGAGGGATATGGACATTGTGCAGGCATAAGGGATTAGTTTAATTGGCCATTTGATTACTAATTTATTTGGTACAGCACAACATAGTGGGCAAAAGGTCTGTTCCTGTGCTGTACTGTTCTATGTTCCAGTGCAAAGAGGAAAAATCAGCATGGATGTATGTGGGCAGAAGGACCTAATTTGTGGAGTACAACTCTAAGACTATATTTTCTCATATTTCAGTGTAGCATCTATTGGTGTAGCAAGTGGCCCTTTATTCTGTGGCGTAGTTGGTCATCCTCTACGTCATGAATATACAGGTAAACAGAAAATTCATATAAAATATTATCTAAATGATGTGCATTTTGTTTATACTTTATTTTAAATATTGTAATCCCACATCTATATGTAAAACAGATTATCCTATGTTAAAAAATTAAATTGACTGTATTGCACTAAAATATCCCGTGATTCTATCTGGACATGCATCAGGAAATGTGAATTGAAAAGTATAAATCGAGACAACATTTATTGTATCTTTCTCACTTTGTGTTTATTTACACACACACACACACACACACACACACACACACACACACACACACACACTTGAATTCTGTAAGGGCAAATTTCCTTCATCCTGTTAATGCAGCAGTCACCTGTAGACTCGTTCTCTGCTCTGGGCACAGGAGTGGCAGATAGGATTTGCTCTAGAGAAGTGTGAGTTAATGCATGTGGGGAAGGCAAACAATGCAAAGGAATACATGATAAATGATACATGTTGCACGCCACAGACCCCGAAGCGACATTAGGTTGTGTAGATGGATAGAGAGTTTAAAAGAAGCGAACGGGGTCAGTCAGCACATTTTGTGTGCCACAGTCTTCAAGGAGACATTGGATTGCATGTGATTAGGTACTTGAAAAGGTCTACAAACGTGTAATAAGAAGAAGTTAGGTGTGAGTGGGCCAGTGTTAGAGTGGGGAGTTGAGGCTTCGGCAAGGAGAGACAAAAGCCATAGGTAGTTTTTCTTTGTTATTTATTCTTTGTTTCTTATTGAACATTTATAGAAGTGGAAATGCCAAGCAAGGTAGTGGACTGCTCCTCTTGTGCAGTGCGGGAAGGCAGGGAAACTTCCTTGTCTTCTACACCTGCACAAAGTGGAGCCAGCTGCAGCTTCGAACAAACTGTGTTAATAAGTTGGAGCTGGAACTGGATGAACTTCAGACCATTTGGAAGGCTTAGGGCTTGATGGACAGGACAT
Organism: Mobula hypostoma; assembly: GCF_963921235.1. Taxonomy (NCBI): domain Eukaryota; kingdom Metazoa; phylum Chordata; class Chondrichthyes; order Myliobatiformes; family Myliobatidae; genus Mobula; species Mobula hypostoma. Next base: position 177,772,831 of record NC_086102.1, on the reverse strand, counting down.
ACAGGGAGGTAATCACACCCAAGGTGCTGGACGCCGGTAACTGGGTGACTGTCAGGAAGGGGAAAGGGAATAGGCAGTCAGTGCAAAGTACCTCTGTGTCTATTCCCCTCAACAATGGATATGCTGCATTGGATACTGTCGGGGGGAGGGAGGAGGAGGGTGGAATGCCCCAGCAGAGGAAAGCCACAGTGGTCAAATCTTTGGCAATAAGTCAAGCTCTGGCTCAGAGGAGAAGGGAGAAGAAGAGGTGGGCTGTAGTGATCGGGGATTCCATTGGTTAGGGGCACAGAAAGGAAGCTGTTTGGATGACAATGAGATTCCCAGGTCGTATGCTGCCTCCCGTGTGCCAGGGTAGGGGACATCTCAGATTGAGTCCACGGCATTCTTAGCGACGCACGCAAAATGCTGGAGGAACTCTGCAGACCAGGCATCATCTATGGAAAAAAGTAAACAGTTGATATTTCATGCTGAAACCCTTCATCAGGAGAAGGAATATTATGTTGAGGTATATAGAGGTATACAAAATTATGAGGGATATAGGTAGGGTAAATGCAAGCAGGCTTTTTCCACAGGTTGAGTGGAACTACAACCAGACGTCATGGGTTAAGGGTGAAAAGTGAATGTTTAAGGGGAACATGAGAGGGAACCTCTTTTTTCAGAGGGTGGTTAGAGTGTGGGACAAGCTGCCAATGCAAGTGGTGGATGCAGGGTCGATTTCAACATTTAAGAGAAATTTGGATAGGTACCTGGATGAAAGGGGATGAGGGGCTATAGTCCGGGTGCAGGATGATGGAATTAGTAAGGTTAATGATTCAGCACATACTAAATGGGCCAAAGGGCTTGTTTCTGCGCTGTACTGCTAAATGTTTGTATGACTATGATACAGTGTTGATATAGTGAAATACAGCAGGATAAAGATGTCTACAGTGTATGCCAAGAGTACGTGTTCTTCCAATTCGTACTCACGGACACTAATATTGTACATAAAGGAACAGCACAGACATTCTATTAAATTTTGTATTATATGAGTGGTCTGCAGCCTAGACAAGAGAAAGAGGAGCACGTTGTTTCTAGTGCAGAGGATGAGGTCTTGCAGATTTTGCTAAGGAGGACTTGGATAACATTAAACTGGTGTATTGTCATGTGCTAAAATTTCATGCCATCCATACAGGCCATTTCATCAGATCAGTGCATTGAGATTGTACAAGGGAAAACAATAAAAGAATTCATTACAGCTTTGTATGGCAAATGCTGTGCACGAGACCACAAGGAAATGCAGAGAGTTGTGGATGCTATTCAGCAAATCATGAGAACTAACCACCTCTATGGGCCCGTCTATTCTTCACACTGTCTAGGTAAAGCAGCCAGTATAATCACGGACAACACACAGAAAACTCTGGAGGAACTTATCACAATCTTCCCTGGGGTGACGTGGTGAAGTGAACTCTATTAATGGCATGCAAAACTAAGTTCTTCACTGTGCTTTGGTATGTGCAACACTTAAAATTTGATTTATCAATTTACCGATTTGTATCTCTTTTCATGAAAAAGTTATTGGTCGGAAAGTAAATCTCGCAGCGCGACTGATGATGACGTATCCTGGCGTGGTTTCCTGTGATGAGGAGACACATTATCATGCAAAGCTGCCATCTTCCTACTTTATTGAACTTCCCAAGCAAGCTATGAAAGGTGTGGCAAATCCAGGGACTGTTTACCAGTACCTGTCCAAGAAACATCAAAAGTAAGTAGTAATTTCTGGCCGCGCACCTACGCTCCATCTGCCAGGAAAAGCGGGATCTTCTGGCCACCAATTCTACTTCCCATTCCCATTCTGACGTATCAGTCCATGGCCTCCTCTACTGCCACAATGAGGCCACATTCAGGTTGGAGGAAAAACACCTGATTCCGTCTGGGCAAGATGGCAAAAACATCGATTTCTTGAACTTCCAGTAATTGCCCCTCCCCCTTCACAATTCCCATTCCCATTTCCCTCTCACCTCATCTCCATTCCTGTCCTCACCTCCCTCTGGTGTTCCTCCCCTTTCCCTTTCTTCCAAGGTCTTCTGTCCTTTCCTATCAGATATCCCCTTCCACAGCCCTTTATCTCTTTTGTCTATCAGTTTTCCAACCCGTTACTTCATCCACTCCCTCTCCCGGTTTCGCCTATCACCTAACACGTACTTCTTTCTCCCCTCCCCCCACCTTCTTGATCTAAATTCTCACATTTTTTTCCAGCCCTGATGAGGGGTCTTGGCTTGAAACAGCGATTGTTTACTCTTTTCCATAGATGCAGCCTTGCCCGCTGAGTTCCTCCAGCATTTTGTGTTTTGTGTGTGTTGCTAATAATTTCTGGATTTAATTATGAAGTTCATTAGTCAAAGGTTAAAAAGAAATCTTCTTGTCTTGAGAACTGGAATATGCATCTTGCTCAGCTGCTCAACCCTTTTGACTTTGTGTTTTATATTGTGTTTTTACTCTCATTTTTGCCATTTGTGTGATTTGGTTTTTTTGCACATGGGGTGGGGTGTTGGTGATTGATGTTTTCCTTTGCATGGGTTCCATGGTTTCCTTTGTTTGATGCCTAGCTGTGGGAAGATTCAGGGTTGTATGCTACAGACGAGGGGCGATTGATAAGTTTATGGCCTAATGTAGAAGGAGTCAATTTTAAAACACCTAGCACATTTATTTTTCAATATAGTCCCCTCCTACATTTACGCACCTAGTCCAGTGGTCGTGGAGCATACGGATCTTGGACCTCCAGAAAGTGTCCACAGCAGGGGTGATTGATAAGTTCATGGCCTAAGGTAGAAGGAGATGAATTATACACCTCTCGTTATATGCACGTACAGTTCAACTCTTTGAGTGAATATGCAGAAAGTTTGAAGTTAATAACTCATCTCCTTCTACCTTAGGCCACGAATTTATCAATCATCCCTCATGCGTTACTTTCTGCATAATCACTCAAAGAGTTGACCTGCATGTGCATATAATGAGAGCTGTATAACTCACCTCCTTCTACCTTAGGCCACAAACTTATCAATCACCCCTGCTGTGGACACTTTCTGGAGGTCCAAGATCCGTATGCTCCACGACCACTGGACTAAGTGTGTAAATGTTGGAGGGGACTATGTTGAAAAATAAATGTGCTAAGTTTTCTAAAATTGACTCCTACCTTAGGCCACAAACTTATCATCACCCCTCGTACATACATGATAGTAAATGTACTTTGAACTTTGAACCCACTGATTCCCTCCGGCAGACTGCTGTTCCATATTACAACATCTGTAGTCTCTTTTGTCTCCAGCAGCTTGCTTTGTTTCCCCCATCTTCCCACAAGAAATACAATATGACATTTACACAAATTTGTACTGCTAAACCCCTAGAAAATCATTGCTATGTAAGATAAAAAGATCAATAATTTCAATGGATAAGTTTTGCTGAAGATTTACAGAAACTATACAGGTGTCCCCCGCTTTTCGAACGTTTGCTTTACAAAACCTCACTGTTATGAAAGACCTACGTTAGTACCCTGTTTTCGCTTTCAGAAGGTGTTTTCACTGTTACGAAAAAAATCAGTGCGTGATAAAAGGCAGCGCGCGCCCCGAGCAGCCGCTCTCCCCGGATTCGGAACGGCATTGCTTTAACACGTGCCTGTGAGCAGCCGTTTGCAAGATGAGTTCTATGATATCGGAAAAGTCTCAAAGAGCTCGTAAGGGTGTTACACTTAGCGTAAAACTAGACATAATTAAGCGTTACGATCGTGGTGAATGAAGTAAGGACAAAGTGAGTTTGGCTTGTGGAAGCTGACGAACATGATGTTGAAGAGGTTTTGGCATCCCATGATCAAGAACTGACAGATGAAGAGCTGATGCAATTGGAAGAGAAAAGGATAACAATCGAAACCGATTGAGTAATGATAAAGTACGACTTTAATTTTGAAAGGGTACGTCGGTTTAGGGGATATTTGCAGGATGGTTTGAGTCCTTACAAAGAACTGTGTGATAGAAAAATGCGCGAGGCTCAGCAGTCAAGCAAGCCTTCCACATCAGCCACAGCAGACGACGAACCTCGGCCTTCGACATCGAGGCGGGCAGTCATAGGAGAAGATGAGCTGCCTGCTCTAATGGAAACAGGCGACGAGATGTCACCCCAGTGTCCCACCACCCCAACTCCCAGGCCACGGACAGATACTGATTCGCGGAGAATGGAACGGTAGCCAGGAGGCACACAGCACATCTTTAAGAAAAAAGCCGAAACAATCATGCTAATTAATTAGGTGCCACCGACACGTAATTGTCGGCCCAGATGAGAGATGACGCAATCGGAAATCGGCACTGATCTGGGCCGACAATTGCGTGTCGGGCGGCACCTAATTAATTAGCATGATTGTTTCGGCTTTTTTCTTAAAGATGTGTTGTGTGCCTCCCGGCTACCGCTGCACCCCTGCATGCTTCGCAGTTCGGTATCGGTCGGCGGCCCGGAGGATGGGGGCCATTGCACCACCCCAACCTCCGACAACTCAGTCTAACACACCACCATCAGTATGCTCAGCGCTGTCTTCCCGATTCTGGTAAGTGATACTACACTGTTTCATTATTTCTACTTTATATAGGCTGTGTATTTTTACGTGTTACATAGTATGACTTGGCAGCTTCACTACTGGAGAGCGCTTGCACTGTGTTTTTGCCAACAGCGCTTCCGTGAGATTTTCTGCCGATGGCCCTTGTGTGAGATTTTTGCTACGGAGAACAGTTCAGTAATGATTGTGGAAAAGTATTTCTACTTTATATAGGCTGTGTATTTATCATATCATTCCTGCTTTTAACTATATGTTACTGTTATTTTAGGTTTTATGTGTTATTTGGCATGATCTGGTAGGTTATTTTTGGGTCTGCAAACGCTCACAAAATTTTCCCATATAAATTAATGGTAATTGCTTCTTCACTTTACGACATTTCGGTTTACGAACCGTTACATAGGAACGCTCTACCTTCGGATGGTGGGGGAAACCTGTAATAAGCCTGTTCTAAATTACTCAGTAGCAAACCGTGCACAAATTTAATGATCTATTTGACCGTGAGTTCAGCTGTGAATCTCTAAATATCTGTAATCTCCACCTTTCATTGAGGTGACCTCCCCAGCTGGGTGGCCTTTCATTGATTCTATTATGGTTATTATTCTATAGATTTATTGAGTATGCCCACAAGGAAATGAATCTCTGGGTTGTATATGATGACATATATGTACTTTGATAATAAATGTACTTAGAACTTTTTTGTCCTTTCCTATTTTCTGTCTTAGGTACACATGCTGCCAGATGCAACATCCAAGCATTTGCTCTCTCTTGATTTAACACTTTCTCTTAGTTATACTGCACATGTCTTAATTCAAACTCATCACTCCAAATCTACATTGGCTTGTGATTTCCCAATGCTTTGATTGTAAAATTTTCATCACCCTTGGCTGTGTGTTTCCCATATCTTTGTAGTTTCTGCTAATCCTAGGATTATTTGAAAGCATTGGACTCCTCTACTTTGTGCTTGTGTATCTGTCAATTCCTTCTGTTTACATTGACCACTATATCATTTAGTTTATGACTGTGCCATTTCTTCCACATCAATTCCCCAGCACATTCCCCTTATTACTCGCGAGGTACTTAATGCCCTTTTGGGTGTTATTATTGTATTTACCCTTAATAGCTTTGAAAAATAATACTTCTGTCTTTTCTGCTCTATGCAAAGCAATCCAAGAAGTACAATGATACTACAGATACTGCAGCTGCCAAGGAGCACCAATGAGCCAGGACAAATACTGTTTCTCCGTGCTGTCTGAGTGGAATTTAGACCATAAGATATAAGAGCAGAATTAGGCCATTTGACCCGTCAAGTCTGCTCTGCCATTTCATTATGGCTGATCCATTCTCCTCTCAGCCCCAGTCTCCTGACTTTTCCTCGTATCTGTTCATGCCCTGACTAATCAAGAACCTTTTAACCTCTGCCTTAAGTATATGCAATGACTTGGCCTCCACAGCCGCCCTTGGCAACTAATTCCACAGATTCACCACCCTGTGGCAAAAGAAATTCCTCCTCATCCCCGTTCTAAACGGACATCCTCTTGAACCTTCTCCTGTGACCATGGAGGTTTCCTCTGTGTCTTCAACTTCCTTCCCACATTCCAAAGAGGTGAAAATTGAGGCTAATTGGCAACTGAAATCAAAATGATTTGTCACTGCATTCATGATAAAAAGAGATTACCGGTGGTAAGATTAGGGGTTAAGAGAAAAAAAAGCAGCAAAGCAGAAGCTAGAAATTCTTTTGGCAGTTCCTGGCCTACAATGCTTGAGAGTCCACCCCTATAATGTATTGCTGGAGTGTTGTGTGCAGGCGTCAGTGGAGTTGGAGAACCTAAAATAGCATTGGAAAAAATCTTTCAGTATTAGAAATGTTATTTTGTTATAATTATATGATAATGGCTGACTACTTGTTCATAGTGTAGACAGTGCTTTGTTCTGAAACCATATTTTGACTCAAAAGAAAAAATGATTAAAATTAACCCCTGTAATAATGTATAAAGTGGCCTAATAAGATGTGGTGTTGGACCAGAAATTTAGTGGTTGAGAGTAAGACTCTACCTAACGACTCAATAATGAAATAAGTATGAGGATGTGTGTACTTAGAGCAGACAATACTGTTTTAGTGTTGTCACAGGTAATAGAATTCCCCAGTCCAGCTGAGGTGCCCACCCACTTCCACAACCTCACCCAGTCAGTACTGTTTAATTCTGAAAATATGTCATGCCCCAGTCATTGTGCCCAGTGTCTCTCACACTTCATCACCCTTCTCATGCACAACTTGGCATACACTGGAAGTTGTGGGCATGCATGGTAGTCATATCCTGGTATGATTCCTCTGCAATGATATGATCTGCAATTCTTTCTCAATGTTTTAGAAGTTATCCTCCCTCACAGAGGGAAGATGATGTCCTCCTTCCTCTCCATAAGGCCATCACAGAACTGAGTTCACTTGCTCAGCCTTTTTTTTGAATATACGAGTTTGTTTGTTTATCTGGGGCCAGATACGCCTCTCTTTTAATACCTGCTGACTGATTAGTGGGTGGCAGGGTGGAGATGCATCTCTACCAAAGGAGGTGTAAGGTGCTCCTTCCCTCCACTAGCCTTCAGGTCACCTTTGAGCAAGGTGTAGCATCTGCTTAGTCCTCCCCCTCCCCCCTCCCCAATCAGGGTCACGTGAAGCCATGGGAGCTGGTGGTGGATGGTTGTATGAGCAACAGATGCAGATCACAAGTCCTGGTTATGCGACCACTGACATCAGGCAGACAATCTCTGAAGAGGGCTTGGGGTCACACATCTTGTAAAGACACTGCCCAGAAGAAGGCAATGGCAAACCACTTCTGTAGAAAATTTTGCCAAGAACAACCATTGCTTATATAATACGATCATGGCGCATAATGGTGATGACTGATAAGGCACTTGGATGCAAGTCATGCTACATCCACCAGGTTGACATGCAGCACTTGTAAAAGCTCAGTTGCCCACTTGTACTTTTGTTATAAAGCAGTATCATCTGCTGCCAGCGCAAAAGTAGTCTTAAAGCAGAACATAGGTAATGTTTCAAACACTGCTCCAATTTTAGCACTCGAAATATCCAACTACTTACAGGGACAGAGCATTGACCTGACGCATTAACACACTCCCTTTCTCCATTGTTACTGCCTGGCCTGTTCAGTACTTCTAACATTCTCTATGTTATCACAGAAAAGTTGTGTAGCTTTAGTCAATACTAACAGACTGCGCAATATGTAGAGCTAGTATGCCGAAGATGTTTGCACAGTACTGCAGTAATTTTATGTATTGCATTGTACTGCTGCCACAAAACAAACAAAATTTAATGACAAGCAACATACATCAAAGTTGCTGGTGAACGCAGCAGGCCAAGCAGCATCTATAGGAAGAGGCGCAGTCGACGTTTCAGGCCGAGACCCTTCGTCAGGACTAACTGAAGGAAGAGTGAGTAAGGGATTTGAAAGCTGGAGGGGGAGGGGGAGATGCAAAATGATAGGAGAAGACGGGAGGGGGAGGGATGGAGCCGAGAGCTGGACAGGTGATAGGCAAAAGGGGATACAAGAGGATCATGGGACAGGAGGTCCGGGAAGAAAGACAAGGTGTGGGGGGGGGTGACCCAGAGGATGGGCAAGAGGTATATTCAGAGGGACAGAGGGAGAAAAAGGAGAGTGAGAGAAAGAATGTGTGCATAAAAATGAGTAACAGATGGGGTACGAGGGGGAGGTGGGGCCTTAGCGGAAGTTAGAGAAGTCAATTTTCATGCCATCAGGTTGGAGGCTACCCAGACGGAATATAAGGTGTTGTTCCTCCAACCTGAGTGTGGCTTCATCTTTACAGTAGAGGAGGCCGTGGATAGACATGTCAGAATGGGAATGGGATGTGGAATTAAAATAATGTGTGGCCACTGGGAGATCCTGCTTTCTCTGGCGGACAGAGCGTAGATGTTCAGCAAAGCGGTCTCCCAGTCTGCGTCGGGTCTCACCAATATATAAAAGGCCACATCGGGAGCACCGGACGCAGTATATCACCCCAGCCGTCTCACAGGTGAAGTGTTGCCTCACCTGGAAGGACTGTTTGGGGCCCTGAATGGTGGTAAGGGAGGAAGTGTAAGGGCATGTGTAGCACTTGTTCCGCTTACAAGGATAAGTGCCAGGAGGGAGATCAGTGGAGAGGAATGGGGGGGACGAATGGACTAGGGAGTTGTATAGGGAGCGATCCCTGCGGAATGCAGAGAGAAGGGGGAAGGGAAAGATGTGCTTAGTGGTGGGATCCCGTTGGAGGTGGCGGAAGTTACGGAGAATAATATGTTGGACCCGGAGGCTGGTGGGGTGGTAGGTGAGGACCAGGGGAACCCTATTCCTAGTGGGGTGGTGGGAGGATGGAGTGAGAGCAGATGTACGTGAAATGGGGGAGATGCGTTTAAGAGCAGAGTTGATAGTGGAGGAAGGGAAGCCCCTTTCTTTAAAAAATGAAGACATCTCCCTCGTCCTAGAATGAAAAGCCTCATCCTGAGAGCAGATGCGGCGGAGACGGAGGAATTGCGAGAAGGGGATGGCGTTTTTGCAAGAGACAGGGTGAGAAGAGGAATAGTCCAGATAGCTGTGAGAGTCAGTAGGCTTATAGTAGACATCAGTGGATAAGCTGTCTCCAGAGACAGAGACAGAAAGATCTAGAAAGGGGAGGGAGGTGTCGGAAATGGACCAGGTAAACTTGAGGGCAGGGTGAAAGTTGGAGGCAAAGTTAATAAAGTCAACGAGTTCTGCATGCGTGCAGGAAGCAGCGCCAATGCAGTCGTCGATGTAGCGAAGGAAAAGTGGGGGACAGATACCAGAATAGGCACGGAACATAGATTGTTCCACAAACCCAACAAAAAGGCAGGCATAGCTAGGACCCATACGGGTGCCCATAGCTACACCTTTAGTTTGGAGGAAATGGGAGGAGCAAAAGGAGAAATTATTAAGAGTAAGGACTAATTCCGCTAGACGGAGCAGAGTGGTGGTAGAGGGGAACTGATTAGGTCTGGAATCCAAAAAGAAGCGTAGAGCTTTGAGACCTTCCTGATGGGGGGATGGAAGTATATAAGGACTGGACATCCAACATTCCCATTCTGACATGTCTATCCACGGCCTCCTCTACTGTAAAGATGAAGCCACACTCAGGTTGGAGGAACAACACCTTATATTCCGTCTGGGTAGCCTCCAACCTGATGGCATGAACATTGACTTCTCTAACTTCCGCTAAGGCCCCACCTCCCCCTCGTACCCCATCTGTTAAACATTTTTATGCACACATTCTTTCTCTCACTCTCCTTTTTCTCCCTCTGTCCCTCTGAATATACCTCTTGCCCATCCTCTGGGTCACCCCCCCCCTTGTCTTTCTTCCCGGACCTCCTGTCCCATGATCCTCTTGTATCCCCTGTTGCCTATCACGTGTCCAGCTCTCGGCTCTATCCCTCCCCCTCCTGTCTTCTCCTATCATTTTGCATCTCCCCCTCCCCCTCCAGCTTTCAAATCCCTTACTCACTCTTCCTTCAGTTAGTCCTGACGAAGGGTCTCGGCCTGAAACTTCGACTGCGCCTCTTCCTATAGATGCTGCCTGGCCTGCTGCGTTCACCAGCAACTTTGATGTATGTTGCTTGAATTTCCAGCATCTGCAGAATTCCTGTTGTTTGCGTTTAAAATTTAATGACATATGAGTGATGATAAACCTGACTCTGATATGGGTCTCTATTGTGGATTGAGAGTGGGAAGGGGGCAGAGACAGGGGAATCATAGTTGGGAAAAGCGGAAGGGAGACGGGAGGGAGTGGGAAGCACCAGAGACACATTCTGTATTCATCAATAAACCAATAACTTGGAATCAAGTGACCTTACCTTGTGTCTTCGGGCTGGGTGTGCCTGTACCTGCACCACCTCCCTAGCTCTGAAACTCCTTCTCTGCCACCTGTCCTGCACCGCTCCTGTGGCGCTCCATCCTCGCAATTCCCAGCATCCTTTACAAACTTGTTCACCGCTCCATATTGATAAATACAGTACTGTGCAAAAGTCTTAGACACCTTAACGATATATATGTGTCTCACATATTGCACAGTACTGTAGCTCAGGGTTTGATTGTACCTCTAAATTGGATCAACTAATATAAGAACTGAAATGAAACTTCCGTTAGTACTAGTGCTGATTCTGTTGTGGCCTTCTTGTGCTTCCTCAAAGTACTTATGACTTTGAAATGATCTGCAAAGCTAAGTCTTTCACTGTATGTGACAGTAGTAAACCAATAACATGGCTTACTTATAAAGTCCAATTAACCATTTTGATCTTGTTATGTATTTTCTTCAGAATACTTGGGAAGCCTCGAATTTCTGTTGAAAAAGATGATGATTATCCTCTTTTGGGTGAGTTTATGTTAAATTGGAGCACAAGGGAAATATTAGAGGCAATTAATTGTATTTAAAAATATTGACCTTCAGGAAAATGCTAATTATTCGCCTGCTGTTTCTTTATTCCTGCTGGCTTCAGTTTGTTGATGATTGAGTCACTGGGCCTCATTCTCCCACTCTGTTACCTGGGCTTCACTCTTTTGCTGCTTTATTCATGGAGGCTCACTCTCCTCTGTAATTATTTACTCCCATCTCACTCTGGAACTTTTTTTTTATTACTCTTAGGTCTGTCAGACTCTGAATTATTGACCAGACCTTGCTTTTTTTCTGGAAATAATTTGGAAAACGTGTAGCTCGGGTGGTTACTGGTTGGGTGAGTTGTTATCCGATCTTGACAATTTACATGCAAATTTCTCTTAGTAAATTGTCAAGATTGAAGAACAACTCAGCCCAACCATTGCATTCTCTCCTTATTCACATATTTTTCTTCACGTATTTCCAACTTCAAGCATAATTTAGATAAGACTTGAGGATATTTTGACTTGACTGAAGAATAAATCTTGTTGTGACTTTGACTGAGACACATGGAGATTGGAGCTCAGTAATCAATCTTTATTCAGCATGACAAGCAGGCATCCTGTAAGAATTTCTCTTGTATGAATTCCAGAAGAATCTCATTCAATGCAATTTCAATTCATAGTAATTAAGGACTAAGATGACAACAGGTGATTAAATACAGTTTCAACTTCAATATAAACAGAAAATGCTGGAAATACTCTGCAGGTTTGACCGGTCATGGCATCCACACTGGGCTTTGACGCGAGCAGTCCCAGGTTGAAATCTTTCTCACTTTCCATCCGTGCTGGGTTGAGCATCAAGCTAGAAACTCAGCCATGTAAAAAAAAAACAGACAAATCCTAAAGAAATGGCAAGGTTGCCACCCAGGTGCGGAGAGGAACAACAACAAATACTCTGTAGGTTAGGCCATACCTGGGGGAAGAGAAGGAGGCAAAATTTCAGGTCAACGACTCTTCGTCAGAAAGGAGTTAGAGTTCTGATGAAAACCTCCGAAGTGAAGTGTTGACTCTGTTTCTCTTCCCACAACTCAACTGCCAAGCACAGCTTCGACCATGCAGATACCCGTGGATGGTGTGAAGGTTTCTGAGCATAAAACACTCAAAATATAGTTCTGTATTACTGTATTGAGTGACGGCTTGCTGGATGTACAAGCACCTCAAATACTGATTGACAGGACTGCTTTAATTGACAGGATGGTCGCTTAATCTCTATACTGATCTCATCCAAGGAGCTTCATTGTAGGCCAATTAACATAAATGTTCATGTGTTCTTTTGCCCTGAGTAATTTTAAATGGCGCTGATAGAAAGGTTGTGAGTGGTGGTAAAAATCTTCTGAGGTGTATATATTTCAATGCTAGGAGTATTGCAGGGAAGGCGGATGAGTTGAGGGTGTGGATTGACACGTGGAATTATAAGGTTGTAGCAATTAGTGAAACTTGGCTACAGGAGGGGCAGGACTGGCAGCTTAATAGTCCAGGGTTCCGATGTTTCAGATGTGATCGAGGCAGAGGAATGAAAGGTGGGGGAGTAGCATTGCTTGTTAGGGAAAATATTACAGCAGTGGTCAGGCAGGACAGATTAGAGGGCTTGTCTACTGAGTCCTTATGGGTGGAGCTGAGAAACAGGAAAGGTATGGCCACATTAGTGGGATTGTATTACAGACCACCCAATAGTCAACGAGACTTGGAAGAGCAAATCTGCAGAGAGATAGCAGGCAACTGCAGGAAACATAAAGTTGTGGTGGTAGGGGATTTTAATTTTCCATACATTGATTGGGACTCCCATACTGTTAGGGGTCTAGATGGTTTAGAGTTTGTAAAATGTGTTCAGGGAAGTTTTCTAAATCAGTATATAGAGGGACCAACTAGAGGGGATGCAATATTGGATCTCCTGTTAGGAAACGAATTAGGGCAAGTGACGGAAGTCTGTGTAGGGGAGCACTTTGGTTCCAGTGATCATAACACCATTAGTTTCAATTTGATCATGGACAAGGATAGATCTGGTCCTCGGGTTGAGGTTCTGAACTGGAAGAAGGCCAAATTTGAAGAAATGGGAAAGGATCTAAAAAGCGTGGATTGGGACAGGTTGTTCTCTGGCAAAGATGTGATTGGTAGGTGGGAAGCCTTCAAAGGGGAAATTTTGAGAGTGCAGAATTTGTATGTTCCTGTCAGGATTAAAGGCAAATTGAATAGGAATAAGGAACCTTGGTTCTCAAGGGATATTGCAACTCTGATAAAGAAGAAGGAGTTGTATGAAATGTATAGGAAACAGGGGGTAAATCAGGTGCTTGAGGAGTATAAGAAGTGCAAGAAAATACTTAAGAAAGAAATCAGGAGGGCAAAAAGAAGACATGAGGTTGCCTTGGCAGTCAAAGTGAAGGATAATCCAAAGAGCTTTTACAAGTATATTAAGAGCAAAAGGATTGTAAGGGATAAAATTGGTCCTCTTGAAGATCAAAGTGGTCGGCTTTGTGCGGAACCAAAGGAAATGGGGGAGATCTTAAATAGGTTTTTTGCGTCTGTATTTACTAAGGAAGCTGGCATGAAATCTATGGAATTGAGGGAATCAAGTAGTGAGACCATGCAAACTGTACAGATTGAAAAGGAGGAGGTGCTTGCTGTCTTGAGGAAGATTAAAGTGGATAAATCCCCGGGACCTGACAGAGTGTTCCCTCGGACCTTGAAGGAGACTAGTGTTGAAATTGCGGGGGCCCTGGCAGAAATATTTAAAATGTCGCTGTCTACGGGTGAAGTGCTGGAGGATTGGAGAGTGGCTCATGTTGTTCTGTTGTTTAAAAGAGGATCGAAAAGTAATCCAGGAAATTATAGGCCGGTGAGTTTAACGTCAGTAGTAGGTAAGTTATTGGAAGGAGTACTAAGAGACAGAATCTACAAGCATTTGGATAGACAGGGGCTTATTAGGGAGAGTCAACATGGCTTTGTGCGTGGTAGGTCATGTTTGACCAATCTGTTGGAGTTTTTCGAGGAGGTTACCAGGAAAGTGGATGAAGGGAAGGCAGTGGATATTGTCTACATGCACTTCAGTAAGGCCTTTGACAAGGTCCCGCATGGGAGGTTAGTTAGGAAAATTCTGTCGCTAGGAGAGGTAAATTGGATTAGACATTGGCTCGATGGAAGAAGCCAGAGACTGGTGGTTGAGAATTGCTTCTCTGAGTGGAGGCCTGTGACTAGTGATGTGCCACAGGGATCAGTGCTGGGTCCATTGTTATTTGTCATCTATATCAATGATCTGGATGATAATGTGGTAAATTGGATCAGCAAGTTTGCTGATGATACAAAGATTGGAGGTGTATTAGACAGTGAGGAAGGTTTTCAGAGCCTGCAGAGGGACTTGGACCATCTGGAAAAATGGGCTGAAAAATGGCAGATGGAGTTTAATACTGACAAGTGTGAGGTATTGCACGTTGGAAGGACAAACCAATGTAGAACATACAGGGTTAATGGTAAGGCACTGAGGAGTGCAGTGGAACAGGGGGATCTGGGAATACACATACAAAATTCCCTAAAAGTGTCGTCACAGGTAGATAGGGTCATAAAGAGAGCTTTTGGTACATTGGCCTTTATTAATCAAAGTATTGAGTATAAGAGCTGGAATGTTATGATGAGGTTGTATAAGGCATTGGTGAGGCCGAATCTGGAGTATTGTGTTCAGTTTTGGTCACCAAATTACAGGAAGGATATAAATAAGGTTGAAAGAGTGCAGAGAAGGTTTACAAGGATGTTGCTGGGACTTGAGAAACTCAGTTACAGAGAAAGGTTGAATAGGTTAGGACTTTATTCCCTGGAGCGTAGAAGAATGAAGGGAGATTTGATAGAGGTATATAAAATTATGATGGGTATAGATAGAGTGAATGCAAGCAGGCTTTTTCCACTGAGGCAAGGGTAGAAAAAAACCAGAGGACATGGGTTAAGGGTGAGGGGGGAAAAGTTTAAAGGGAACATTAGGGGGGGCTTCTTCACACAGAGAGTGGTGGGAGTATGGAATGAGCTGCCAGACGAGGTGGTAAGTGTGGGTTCTTTTTTAACATTTAAGAATAAATTGGACAGATACATGGATGGGAGGTGTATGGAGGGATATGGTCCGTGTGCAGGTCAGTGGGACTAGGCAGAAAATGGTTCGGCACAGCCAAGAAGGGCCAAAGGGCCTGTTTCTGTGCTGTAATTTCTATGGTTCTATGGTAAAACTAGAATGATCCACATCCAACAGCTGGTTTCAATCTCTTTAACATATTGGTGAATGTTGCATTGTTTAATAAAATATCTTTATCAATAGAAGTGATTGACTTGTCCATTTCCAAAGTATAGTACTGTACAAAAGTCTTTGTGCATGCCAAAAAAATTCTGCACAGCGAAGATGTTTAAAAAAAAGAAATAAAAAGTTTCTAAATATCCAAATATTTACTGCAAAGAGCAGTAAGCAGTAAAAAAAAACTGAATCAAACCAATATTTGGTATGACCACCCTTTGTCATTAGACAGTATCAATTCTCTTAAGTACACAGTCATGCAGTTTTATAAGAAAATCAGGTGGTAGATTGTTCCAGCCACCTTGGACAACTTGCTACAGTTCTTCTGCAGACTTTATCTGTCTCACTTGCTTCTCTCTCCAGTAATCCCAAACAGCTTTGATAATGTTGAGATCAGGGCTTTGTGGCTTTGATAATGTTGAGGTTAGGGCTTTGTGGAGGCCATAACCATCTGAAACCATCTAAAATATTTAGGGTGCCTAAGACTTTTGTACAGTACTGTATGTCTCTTAATTGATCTTTGACACTGACCAGATTTTGTTGTGAACACTTGTTCCTGTTTGTATTAACAGCTGCCATCACGTAATTCCTAATTAAAAGTTGACATTCAATCTCTAACAAATCTTCTTTCTTTAAGGCCGAGAAAAAGAGATGAAGATTTTCCACAAGGCCCTGAAAATTTTTATTTCAACAAAGGACAAGGAATCTCTTGACTGTTGTCAGGTGATTATGTATGAAGGCACAGTTGGGTGTGGAAAAAGCAGACTCCTAGTTGAAATCATACGTACTTCACAGGCTCAAGAAATAAGGTTAGTGTCTTAATTGTAATAATTTATAACAAGCATTTGGGGGAGAATAAATTAATTACAGATATTTTTTCAAATAAATCATATTAGTTTTGTCATAAAAAGAATTAGATTTAGAATTAGATCAAAGTTTTGGCCCCCTTATCCAAGAAAGAAAGTGCTGACATTGGAGAGGGTTCAAAGGAGGCTCATGAAAAGGATTCTGGACTTGAAAGGCTTGTCATATGAGGTGCGTTTGTTGGCTCTGGACCTCTTCTCACTGGAATTCAGAATAATGAAGGGTAACCTCATTGTACCCTATTGAAAGTTGAAAGGGCTCGAGTGGATGTGGAGAAGATATTTTCTGTGGGGGCTTGGGGGGTTGAGGAAGAATCACAGGACACAGTCTCAGAATAGAGGGGCATCCTTTTAGGATGGAAATGAGGAATAACTTCTTTAGCCAGAGGGTGGTGAATCTGTGGAATTTATTGCGACAGGCTGCTGTGAAGGCCAAGTCATTGGGTATGTTTAAGGCAGAGGTTGATAGATGCTTGATTGATCAGAGCTTGAAGGAATACGGGGAGAAGCAGGAGATTGGGGCTGAGTTGGAAAATGGATCTGCCATGACGAAATGGAGGAGCAGACTCAATTGGGCAAGTGACTGAATTCTGTTCCTATATCTTATGGTCTTATTTCTACTTTTGCCAGTTTCTGATGGGCAGTTTATTGGTAAGTTTTAACTAAGTCCTGGAATTTTAATTAGTTGAGGTAACTCCTTAAATCTGAGAGGTGGAGTTAGCCATCACATGTGCCTACTCTCAAACCCACACCCTAGGATTCTATTCATGAGGAAATATAAATCCTTTAAAATGAAATGTTCATTTTAATTAAAGTGAATTTTTAAAAATTTATGTATGTTTGGCGCAGGGTGTTACCATTTGAACTGGGGAAAATGGACATCACGGAACCCTATTATACTATTCAAACCATGATGGCTCTGCTGCTACACGTGAACCACTGTAAAAGTTATGCAGAACGAGAAAGAGTTTTACTCAGCAAGATAACAAAGCCAGAACTAATTGAAGATTTATGTCTCTTAAATGATCTGCTTTTTGTAAAGGTACTGAAATAAGCAATCTCATCAGTGAAACTTAATATATTGTGGCCTTACAGCTTGTGTATCTGAAAACTGATCTTCATGCGCTTATTCCTTGCAATTCAGTTTTTAATATTCCTGATTTATTAGATTAGATTATGAGGACACTCAATCCTCATTTATTGTCATTTAGAAATGCATGCACTAAAAAATGATACAGTGTTCCTCCAGAATGATATCACAAGAAACACAGGACAAACCAAGACTAAAACTGACAAAACCACATAATTATAACATATAGTTACAACAGTGCAAAGCAATAACGTAATTTGATAAAGAGCAGACCATGGGCACGGTAAAAAAAAGTCTCAAAGTCCCGATAGCCTCATCATCTCACTCAGACGGTAGAAGGGAGAAACTCTCCCTGCCATGAACCTCCAAGCACCACAAACTTGCTGATGCAGCACCATTGGAAGCACCTGACCGCAGCGGACTCTTGAGTCCGTCCAAAAACTTCGAGCCTCCGACCAGCCCTCCAACACCGAGCACTGAGCACCATCTCTGCTGAGTGCTTCGACCCCGCCCCGGCCGCCGAACAACAAGCAAAGCCGAGGACTCGGGGCCTCCCCTCCGGAGATTCTGGACCACACAGTAGCAGCAGCAGCGAAGCAGGCATTTCAGAAGTTTCACCAGATGTTCCTCACGTCTGTCTCCATCAAATCAGGATTGTGCATGGCACCCTACTTGACAAATAACAGACATCACCACCGGAGTGGCCTTTGCGAGCTGTGTCACGTCGCCATCTTCTCCTCCCAATATGCTGCTGTCATTTTTGGCAGCAATGAAGGTCCTCCTCCTCTGTCTTCCCTTGGCTGTCTTCTCTACTGTGCCCCAGGTGTGGTTCAGCATCTTAATTTCTACTTCTACAGTATGGCACCAAGTTGCCTTTGGTCTCCTGTGTTTCCTTTGGTCTTCAGGAGTCTATTGACAAGCTGTCTAGATGATGGAGTTAGCCTGTCTTCTCATCACATGCCCAGTCCATCTCCAAACTTTCCTCAAGATGATTGTCACCGTGTTCTCTTGATGACACCGAAGGAATAGGGTGAGGTTGGAGATCTTTCTTGGACAGAAAATACGAAGGATCTTCCGGAAGCTCGTGGTCTGGAATCTCTCAATTCAGGTTCATGGGCACAAGCACGGCTTCTGCCTATGGGTTCAGCCGTGTCTTCTGGTGCTTTCTTGGTGAAGTTTGCACTTTCTCCTTGTGACTCCCCCAAGGTGTTCCCATTTTCACCAAAATCCAATGGATGTGCTGGTCGGAATGTGATTTGGTTTCTGTAAATTAACCCTTGTATTGAGTAATAGGAGAATTGGAATGGAGCTGTTGGGCACAAGAGAGAATAGATTAAAGGGAATGGGGGAATGGGATTGATGAGAGCCAGCACTGGACACAAAGGGATGAATAGCCTTCTTTAACTTAACTCAATAATATAGCAGTGAAGAACCAAGAAACGTACATCATTCTCTGAAGTACTGAACCACAGACATTGAAGTTAATTATACAGACGTTTGCTTTAATGTATGCAGCACTCTATGCCAATAAGAATCAATTATCTGACCTATAGGACCTAGACCTAGAGATATGAAAGCTATTTCAGCAATTTTCTCTTTCCTCCAGTCAGCCGCAGCTCAGACCCCTTGTATTTCAGTATATTTAATCCCATATTATCTTAACAAAGCTGTCATTTTCCCATAAGAAAGATTTAGTTGCAACTCATATCTGAACTATAACTATTGAATCTATACTCAGTGACTACTTTAACAGGTACTTTGTACCCCTAATAAAGACCTCTGAGTGTATGTCTGTGATGTGTTGCTGCTGAAATCCATCCTCTTCAAGATTCAACATATGCATTCTGAGATGCTCTTCTGCACACCACTGGTGCAATGTGTGTTTATGTGAGTTACTGTCACTTTCCTGTCAGCTTGAACCTGTCTGGCCATTCTCCTCTAATCTGTCTCTCTGTCTCTCTGTCTCAC
Organism: Mobula hypostoma; assembly: GCF_963921235.1. NCBI lineage: Eukaryota > Metazoa > Chordata > Chondrichthyes > Myliobatiformes > Myliobatidae > Mobula > Mobula hypostoma. Next base: position 177,753,609 of record NC_086102.1, on the reverse strand, counting down.
TGTCTCCTCACCCAGAGAATCGTGGCTCACTGGATTTTTTGGTTTTTACACCATTCTCTGTAAACTCTAGAGACTTGTGTGTGAAAATCCCAGTAGATCAGCAATTTCTGAGAAACTCAAACCACTCCATCTGGCACCAACAGTCATATTTCTTCCCCCCCTTCAGAGGTCTGGATTTGAACAACAACTGAACCATATCTGCAGGCGTTTATACATTATGATTCTGGAAGAAGATGGTGCTGGTGAACAATGCGACCAAGGGTGACACCTTTCAGATAGTTCACGAAACTACTTCTTTCATTTTTTTTCTTAAAATGTGGCCAGCTCCTGTTGGAGCCTGTGATCTATCTTTTGATGGGGTGCTTTCAGGCCCATTAAGCAATCTGGCTCTATGCTGTCTCTGAGAGTGTTCGGTGGAGTTTTGAGTGAAAGAGGTGGCCTAGAAGCCAGGAAGCCTGGAGACTGGGCGTGAGCCCATGGTTGACTCCATTTCTCGCTGATCTTGCCGGTTAAAACATCGAGGAGGATTGTATTCATCAAGGCGAGGGCGAAAGGCACACGTGTGTTTAGCTGCATCTATCAGCCTCTTGCTTGCTGCTGCTGGAGAAAGATGTCTCTGTGTCCCTCTCCCCTCTCCCCTCGATGGATGGTGCTGGAGTCCTGGGTCTTGGGCAAGGTTTAATTGATACGGTTTGTGGATTGGGCTCTGCAGTTCATGCTACAGTGTGATTCTGGTTTCTGATTGCTCTTTTTTATCAGGACTGCCAATAATGAACGATACAGTGCTAGTTCGAACTGAACTGAATATGCCTGGACTGGTTCAATGTTTTATATTCTATGCTTTTCACTCTTTTTTGCTATTTTTCACACTGGGGAGGGCTTGATGTTTTTCTTTGAATGGACTCCATGGTTTTCTTTGTTTCATGGCTGTCTGTGGGGAAGACAAGTCTCAGGGTTGTGTAATACATTGATAATAAATATACGTTGAATTGAGTTGCTACCAGATGATTGGCTGACTAGGTATTTCCATGAGCCAGCAGTTGTACCTAATAAACGTGGCCACTGAGTGTGTAACAAATTTCAGAGCATTGGTGCCAAGCAAAAAAAATGCACATAAAGTAAGTGATGAGCACAAACATTGAAAATATTGCAATGTGTATTTGGAGATGGGCTTATTATCTTCTATTTATCAAAATATATCTTGTTTATGAAGTGTATAATGAATAGAAATTTGATCTTGGAGTTAATTTGGTATTTGACCGAAAATAAAATTAACTGTCATTTAATATTTCTAATTTTTTTCCTTTAGTCAAGCAGTCCAATTTGTTTTCTGGCTTTAGGAGGGGAGATTGTTAATTGCATTTGTTAATCAAGGCAGTCTGTTCCTGATATTATCCCTGCTGGAAGCTCTGATTTTGATCATAACTGAGATATAGGCATTGGTAACAAGGTCAGCATTTCTTGTTTGTCTTTATCTGCTGTGTGAAGACATTGATGAGCCTACCTTCCTTACCTGTCTAATATCTCCTTTATTGGCTGGCGGCCACTTCTTAACTGATTCCACACCTGTGAGGAATTTTTATTTGCTTTGGCAAGTAATGCAACACAAAGTACAGGATGTCGATGCTATATTGAGGCAATCTGTCAGGTGAAGATGCTTGTGCTGAGTTGTGAAGTAGTACCTTCCAAAATTTTAATCCTCATCAAAATTTTAATTGATGTGGAAATATCCTGTCTAACTAAGAATGATGTGCAAATTAATTAGAGTGTCTCTGTGCAGCAGCTGAATATGCCCTTCTTAAATGATGTAGATTACAAGTTTGGAAAATGCTGCCAAGGAAGATGTGGAGAGCTGCTGTGGTAGGTTCCACACATAGTCAATACTGTAACCATGGCTTGTTCTTTCATCCATCTTGTAGAAAAGAGACAGAATATCATTAATTATTTTGCAGCCCTCTTTGAAGAGCAGAGACTGATGTGTCAGGAGCAAATATCCAAAATAAAATGTAATCAGTGAATCCTGCATGTACCAGCCGAGATTCTTGGCTTTTCTTGGTACCCACAAGAAAACGAACCTCAGGCTTGTATATGGTGACGTATATGTACTTTGCTAATAAATTTACTTCGAACTTGGAATATTTTCATCTAGTATACATGTTACATTCAGCTATGCAGTGCATATTACAACGGAAAGTGTTTCATCATGTTTCTTCCTACCATGAACATGTTGTTCCCACTTAGCAAAGTCTATTTGTCTTGTCCATACTGCACCAACCACCGCCGCTGGGCTATAGACGTGCAGGAGCAATGTGTGGTTAAGTGCCTTGCTCAAGGACACAATTACGCTGCCTCACCTGAGGCTCGAACTTGTGACCTTCAAATCACTAGTCCAACGCCTTAACCACTTGGCCACACGACAATGTTTTGCATATTGTATAATATTTTCTAAAGCAGTCTTAAGTCTTTTCCTTTCTACATTAAAAACTACTCTTGTGTTCACTGTGCTCTAAAACTGTTTGGTCATCAGCATCACATAACTGCCCACCATGGTCCTATCCGGATGAATGATCAAACTGTGAGAATGGCTGTAATGTGTGAGACTAATTTAAAACGAGGAAATCTTTTCTAGAGTTTGCCTCAGTTGTTTTGTCCCCCCCCCCTTCCCCGTGGTAGGAAACTGGGAGGTAGAACTGCAGAATGGTTGCAGTTTTTGACAAAGACATAAATTTTACTCTAAAATTTTCCAAGTCATCCTTGTCTGAAACACTCAGCATGTCTGCCCAGTCCATTTAATTTATGAAGCATTCCTCGAGCACTGAGGAAAAATTCCTAGGTGGCATGTCTAACCTGTACCAGTGTGCTGTATCTACCTGGAAAGAGGAGTAAGATGGAGGGATGATTCAGAGCAGCAGTGTCCCACAGACAACGAGACTATTGTTGGATGTCTGTTTGCTTTAAGATCCTTGGGGTTCTTCCGGGAGTCAGGAATTACATGTAGCCTTAATTCTAAGATTTCAGATTATTTTAGAGTACAAACAAACATACACATACCAGGCAAACTAAATAACAAGCCAAGAAATGATAGTTAGAGGTGAATGCAAAGACAAAGGAATCAACAATTCAAATTCGCACCTCTGAAAAATCTTACCACTTTTATAATAATATGAGGAAAATTCCTTTGATAGGAATGAATTAGTTAGTAGGCTACATAATTAAAACAATTACATCACGTGGGTAATGTGCTAATACTTGGCCAATGAAAAATGAGAAATGTGACAAACTGTTAGTTTAGCTGCTGTACTGCTTTCTGCCAGTGAGTGTGAAAATACATGAGTTTGTTAAAAAGTACAAATGTTATAGAAAGTACTATTTTTTAAAATAACTGTGGTTTCCAACACTATTATGACTATTCAATTCAAGTGCAAATCTTAGAGGCGATTAAACAAATAGGTGAGATCTCAATCCAGTGGAATACCTTATTGCTGAAGCTGCACTCCTCAGAGAAATAGATCTGTCAGACTTGATATGGTGCCTTGTTAGTGTTATGCCATCATGAATATAGAGCAAGCTTCTTTGGAAGTCAGGACAGATGTCATTGTGGTCCTGGGTGCCTCAGTTGAAAAGGTAATCATGGGAATCTACCATTCTGATTCCCAGAAACCATTAGGATTGCTGAGGGAATCGAACAAGTGGGTGCCAATGGTTCCTTCAGGGAGCTTTCTGGGTATTCCTAGTAACACCAGTGCCTTAATTGCATGTAAAATATCTTTATGTGGTGACACAGTAGTGTAGCGGTTAGCGCAACGCTGTTACAGATCAGGCTATCGCAGTTTGGAATTCAACTCTGGCGTCCTCTGTAAGAAAGTGTGTACGTTCTTCCCATGTGCAAAGTGGGTTTCCTCCGGGTGATCTGGTTTTCTCCCACAGTCCAAAGACTTTACGGTTAGTGGGCTAATGGGTAAACTGTAAATTGTCCTGTGTTTAGGCTAGGGGTTAAATCGCTGGTTGCTGAGCAGGGTGGTTTAGTGAGCCATAAGGGCCTGTTCTGTGCTGTATCTCTAAATAATAAAAATAAGTATAGCCCATGCTCCTCTCCTATCAGATTCTTTCTTCTCCAGCCCTTGCTCTTCCGCACCCACCTGGCTTCACGCTTCACCCTCCAGCTAGCCTCCGTTCTCTCTCTCTTCCCCCCCCCCAACCTTTTTATTCTGGCATCTTCCCCCTTCCTTCTCAGTCCTGATGAAGGGTCTCAACCCAAAATGTCAACTGTTTAATCATTTCCATTGATGCTGCCTGGCCTGTTGCGTTCCTCCAGCATTTTATGTGTATTGCTTTGGATTTCCAGCATCTACAGACTTTCTTGTGTTAATAAATAATTTTGTTAGGCTACTAGTTCACATTCGGGTGGTGTGGTCTTGTACCAGTCTATCCCAGCTATCCAAGCCAAGAGCTAATCAGGATCATCCTTCGAACCATCCAAATCTGACATTTATAATCAGCAGTGTTCCACCTCCTATATCTCAGTCGCTTTGTAGATTTGCTCACTGCTCTGCTCTTCTCTGAACCGAGGCCGAGGCTGTGGGCCTGCTCCAGCTGCTCCAGGCTTCATGGCTGCAAGCTCTGTGGCGATTTGCTCCACTGTGCGATGAACTGAGGCTTGGGCCTGCTCCAGCTGCTCTGGGCTTCAAGCCTATGGACTCACTTACCATCCAAATGCTGTTTCTTTATTGTTTGCATGATTTGTTGGGGGGGGGTGTTTCTCTCTCTCTTTGTACATTGAGTGCATTGCTCTTTTTTTTAATGATTTCTTATTGAGTTTCTTTCTTTGTGGCTGCCTGTAAGAAGGTGACTCTCAAAGTTGTATCATGTGTACATACTTTGATAATAAATGGACGTTGAACAAAGGCCCATGAAGTTTAATTTTGTCAGAATTCTTTCGTAATTTATCAGAGTCAGATTCATTATCACGGACATATGATATTGTAGTTGTTTCATGAATACAGGAGATCCCTACATTACAGCAATTTGCTTCATGGAATTGTGCTCTTAGGGAATTCACAAATCACTGCCGAACAATTATCTTTAATACATAATAAAAATCTGGTTTCACAAAATTTATGTGGAAAACAAACTAAATAAAATAAACTTTTTTTCGACTCCAATAACACAATCACCACTCCCCGTAATACAGGAGTCACACTTTCTTCTACCCAGCTACTAGTTTATGGTTGATTCAAGTTGTGCATACGTTGGGGTGTGCATTCACATTCTCTTTGTTATTTTTTGAGGCTCCTGAATTACTAACACAAGCTAAATTGAACTGAACTAAACTGTACAAACACTCCTAGACTGTTTCAATGGCTTGATGTTTTATATTCTGTGTTTTTCGCTTGTTTTTTGCTGTTTGCGTGACTTGTTCTTGTTTTGTGCGTGAGGTGTTTGATGTTTCCTTTGGACCAGTTCGATGGTGTTTCTTTGTTTCATGGCTGTCTGCGGGAAGATGAAACTCAGGGTTGTATACTGCATGCATACTTTGATAATATATCTTTGAATCTTTGAACTTAGCCAGTCAGTCAAGGGAAAGAGCGAAAGAAGTAGGATGCTTCCCATAGCACAGTGTCTATCCTGCATTCCATTTGGATATGAGTAATGATATCTAGGGCAGGGTTTGAATAGTGCAATGTATTCATTTTGTTTTTCAGTTTCCAACTTCCGAAAGAGTCTCCCTCATGGACAGTAGGACCAAGCACAGGGCATTTCGAAATTATGTGATTGCAGTGATCAAGCAGGTAATTGTTTGACTAGCTTTCAAAAACCAATGCATTTCAGGCCACGTACCAAATACACAATAAGTTTCTGAAGTACTGAGCGCTTTGGTTCCTGTCTGCTTAACAATGTTTTTGATGTAGTTATTGCTGCTGATATGCCATGGCTGGAATCAGGCCCTGATGGTTGCTTGAAGACATTAAATATTTGAAATGATGAATCAACACATTTAGAAGGAAATGCTTATATAAAGATGTTACTCTGTAATTGTAAAATTAAAGCAATATATATATTTATATAGTGCAGGATTGGTCTCTATTGAATGAGATGTGCCAAATGATTGTCCCATTTGTTCATTCGTTATGTAGCATGTGGTATGATGTGGGCGATCTTGGTCTTTACATGACCATGATTGTTCTTGGCAAATTTTCCAACAGAAGTGGTTTGCCATTGCCACCTTCTGGGCAGCGATTTACAAGATGGGTGACATAAGCCATTATCAATACTCTTCGGAGATTGTCTGCCTGGTATCAGTGGTTGCATAACCAGGACTTGTGATATGCATCATCTGCTCCCATGGCTTCACATGTCCCTGATCGGGGGGGGGGGGGCGTGGTCAGTAAGCAGGTGCTGCACCTTGTCTAGGGAGCACCTTGCACAGCCTTTGGTAGAGATGTAACTTCACCCCACCACAAAATTCTTTATCATGGTGTTTACACAGAATTATTGATTGTTTATTATACCAACTGATGTATTGTGGGGTCAATAATTAAAAGTAAATGAAGTAATTTAACCAGATGAGATCGCCAAAGGTTTTCTCTGTATTGTAGTCATAACTTCTAAATGATTGTTTCAGGGTGTGGACACTGCGCTGAAAGCTGTGTTTATTAGCTGACTGGTCATTCTGGAGTGGATTGCCTTCTTGATATGAAAGCACATTTATAGGATTGATTATATGCAGAATCTCAGATATTGAAATGACAATAATTAAAGCTTAAAAGGATGAGTTTATGTATAACACCTTTCCCAGTATATATACACGATAATTCTGTAGGAATAATATGTAAAAATACTGTATAATCATTAAAATAAATTTTAGATAAATACTTTAGCAGATTTGAGTTTTACAAACTGGCAAAACCCTGGAGATAACTGAGAAAGAGAAAGGTATATCAAAGAAATCAGATTATAATAGAGCATGCATAAAGCCTCAAATAAAATTATTTATATAGAAATCATTTGTATCTTGTTTGCAAATATTTCAACTAGAGGTAATTTTCAAATGAATCACTGATTGCCTATTCCTGTTGTATTCTCTGTAGAATGTTACAAATGATACTGTGCTGCTGGTCATTGACCAGGTTCAGTACATTGACACACAGTCATGGGAGCTCATTTTGCAAATGCGTGCAGGCCTCCCTTTGTTCATGGTCATGGCGCTGAGACCATTCACAGTAGAGAAACCACCATGCCAAGCTGCAGTGATGGTAATGAGAAGCAAGAAGACTTCATATGTAAAGCTTTCAGGCTTGGATCCAACTATAATCCATCCACTAGCCTGCCAAATCTTGGGGGTCATTAGTATTCCGCGAGAGCTGGAGATGTAAGTAAGGAATCTAATGGTGATATACTGTACAAGCTGAATTAATGAAAACATCTACGTGAAACTTTTTTAAAAAATTAAATAGAAGTATCAGGGCTTTCATCATATTTTGCTAATTATTGATCCTAAAAAATGTTAGTTTGTTATTAGTTGTTAACTGGTTAGCTGCCCCAAAAATTTAAAAAGTGGTCAAATATTCTTTTCAGAAATTGATTCTGATGGTACATTACGTTACGCAGTAAAGGACTCGTTTAGAATGAAAAGTTGCTAAGGAAATATGCTTCAGACTATGTTGCCCTGTTTTTAGTCTCCTTCAAGTCATGATACATACACAGGTCATGCCCAATCTCCTGGCAATTTCTGGTCACTCACTCCCCAGTCACTGCTCATCCCGCCCACAGTACTTTGGATGTATTCTCCTTTCACCACTGTGAAAATAATTGGAATATCGTCTTTTCACCAGTTTAGAATGACTTCTACTTGCTACCTGTGAGGTGCTGCTCCCAGTCTATTTTTAACAGGATTTGTCTTTTAAGAGGAATTCTGCCTTTCCTCAATTGGAGCCACCTTTACCCTTTACCAGAACCATCTTGCAACTATAGTCACTATTTCCAGAATGCTGTCCCATTGATATTACTTATACATGCCCAGCTACATTCCTTAAGATTAGGCCCAAAGGTATTCCAGTGTAAAGAAAGAATTGTCTATATACTTGCCTCAATGTTTGCCTACTTTTAGCTTCTATTCTTTAGAAATTCCACGTAGATTTACCCTGGTCTTTACCTTCCAACTCTATTGAGGGATTGCTCCATTGAGCACCTTTGTTGTTCTTCTTTCCATAACAGCCAAGATCGCTCAGTGGTCAGATAATTTAATTCCACTTCTCTACTCCCAGGATGAGATAAGACACGGTTTAAGAGGGAAAATACCTCATATTCTGTCTTGGTAGTCTTGAACCTGATGCCAACTCTAGTTTCCAGTAACCGCTCCCCTTTGTTTCTTCTCCTCAACCCCCTCCCCCCAACCCGGTTTTGTTTCCCCTTCACCATTTCTCTTCAGTCGCACCTTCCTCCTCCTCCCTTTTATTTCATAGTCTACTGTCTTCTGTCAAATTCCATCTTGTTCAGATCGTTGTTTCTTCCACCTATCACCTCCCAGCCTCTGGCATCATTCTATCCTCCCCCTCTCAATAGGATTCACCTAATTACACCCGCCATCTCATGCCCTCTTTCTTTCCAGTCCTGATGAAGGATCTTCGCCAGAGACATTGACTGTCCTTTTCCTTCCAGAGATGGCGCCTGACCTGTTGAGTCCCTCCAGCATTTTATGAGTCTCCACATTCAGTGGATAATCTTTCACTATTTCCACCTTCTGCAGCCAGATTCCACACTGGCTGCATATCCTCTGCCTTTCTCCCTTCGGCACCTTGAAGACATTGCTCCTCTTGTGACTGCCAGGTCCATTCTTCTACCATGCTCTACCTTGTGGTACTTTCCATGCAGCCACACTGCTTTCAGCTCTTCCTTCCCCACCATCTTGGGACCCAGACTGTGTCTCTAGATGAATTCATTTCTTCTACTTCCAGTTTGGTGTAGTATATTTCGCGATCTTGATATGATACAGAGGTATCAGATGGAGACTGCATGATGGCTTTGTAGAACACCAGCATGTAGGCTATCGGAATGACCCTGAGATTCCATTTGTCTTCCTCTGATCATCCCACTCCTACTTTGATCATCTGTCTGTGGTCTCATGTACTGTTACACTGAGGCCCAGTGCAATTATGGGGAGTAATACCACATCTTGCAGTCTTCAAGGTTCAATTCTCCAACTTTGATAACTCTCTCTCTTTCTGCTTCTCATCAGTTCTTTTTATTTGTGTAATCTGGCCTGTAGGACAAATTCTATAATCTTATTTTAGCAACACATTACACAGACAAGCTTAATCTGCATTATTTCAAGTGTATGTTCAAATTACATACATCTTGCAATATATTACCTCGAGATTGATGTTCTTGTATGCTTTTACAGGAAAATAAAGAAGCACAACAGAATTTATGAGAAACAATACATAAACAATGACTGACAAACAACGAATAGGCAAAAGAATAGAAATTGTGCAATAAAAAGAAATTATTGGGATCAAGAGTTGCAGAGCCCTTGAAAGTGAGGCCGTAGGTTGTAGAATCAGTTCAGAGCTGTAGTGATTCAAGTTATCTGTGCCAGTTGAGGAGTCTGATGGTTGCAGGGTAATAACTGTTTCTAACCATGGTAGTGTGGAATCTAAGGCTTCTGCATCTTCTGCCCAATGGTAGTAGCAAGAAGCGAACATGGCCTGGTTGGTGGAGGAATTTCTGATGGATGCTGCTTTCTTGCAGCATCACTCCATGTAAGTGTGCTCAATGGTGGGGAGAGATCTGCCCTGGTCTGGGTGTATCCACCACTTTCTGTAGACTTTATCATCCTTGGGCATTGGTGTTTCCATACCACATCCTGATGCGGTTAAGGTACTCTCCCTTCTGCATCTAGAAAAGTTTATTAAAGTTTAACTTGTCCATGGACTTCCATTTCCACATTAAATCACCCGGTTTCAAACCATCAGAGGTATTCCTATATTCTACCTCCCCCCACCCCCCTTCCCTCCAACCTTCTCCATTAACTAAAATGAATCTGTTTCCTCACTCTTCCATCTCTGACAAAAGGAACCTGATTATTTATTTATTGAGATACCATGTGGGATTGGCCCTTTTGGCCGCACATCCCAGCAACCCCTGATTTAACCCTAGCCTAATCGTAGCAGAATTTACAATGACCCAATTAACCTACAAACCAATATGTCTTTGGACTGTGGGAGGAAATATGAGCACCCAGAGGAAACCCACACAATCATGAGGAGAACGTACAAGCTCCTTAGAGACAGCACTGGGAATTAAGATCAGGTTGCCTGCACTATATAGTTTTGTGTTAACCACTACGCTACCATGCTGCTCCACATGAGTAGTGAACACAGTCTGTATTTCATTCTAGTGCACTAACTTCACCGATTTATATATTTTCTGTCAAATTAGTCTATGTAATGATCCAATTCAGGAAACACGCACCAGTCCCCATAGAGGGATCAGAAATGGGAAGAGTGAGCAGCTTCAAATTTCTCGGTGTCCATATCGCTGGGGCTGTATCCTGGGTCCAACATGTCGATGCAGCTATAAAGAAGGCTTGACTGCAGCTATATTTCACTGGGAGTTTGAGATTTCGTACGTCACCAAAAAAACACTTTCAGATTTGGACAGATCTTCCATGCTGCATCACCGTAGGGTATGGGAATGGTAGTCTACTACACAGGATTGAAATAAGCTGCAGAGATTTGTAAACGTAGTCAGCTCCATCCTGGGCAATAGCCTCCATAGTATCCAGGACATCTTCAAGGAGCAAAACCTCTAAAAGGTGGTGCCCATCATTAAGGACCCCTATCACCCAGATCATGCCTTGTTCTCATTGCTACCATCAGGGAGGAGGTACAGAATCCTGAAGACACACAGTCAATGATTCAGGAACAGCTTCTTCCCCTCTGCCATCAGGTTTCTGAAAGGACATTGAACCAATGAACACTACCTCGCTACTTTTTAATTTCTATTTTTGCACTATTTAATTAACTATTTAATATATATATATATATATATATATATATATATATACTTACTGTAATTCAGTTTTTTTCTCTACTATTATATGTATTGCATTGTCCTAGTGCTGCAAAGCCAACAAATATCATGACATATGCCGGTGATATTAATCCTGAATCTGATTCTAGAGAAAAAATTATAGTGGAGGATTTGAGGACTGGTGATGTGCTCCATGTCCTATGGAATTTTAGAAGGACCGATAAGATTCAATAATGTCACAGATAATGAATAATGTTGTATTTGATGTAGCAATAATAGGAAAAGTCCATTGTCTGTCTTTATTTTCTGGTGACAGATTGCTGATGGAACGTAGCTACGGAGTACCGTACTACTGCGAAGAAATACTCAGAAGTCTCTATAACAGTGATCTCATAATTTTGGAACCATTAGAAGAGGAGGAGGAAGATGAGAGTGATGCTGTACTTACTTACACCAGGAAAAAACGATTTCTACCACGTGATTCATCATCCTTTCAGTCACATGAATCAAGTCAGAGAAAGGGAAAAAAAAGTAAATTCTCATGATAGAGAGATTAGAGTAATAGTACGTTACAGTGCACATTGAAGCCAGCTGGGGCATTATTCCACAGCTGAATATTTGATAAAGGGTCTCAGACTGAAATGTTGACTGTTTAGTCTTTTCCATAGATGCTGCCTGACCTGCTGAGTTCCTTCAGCATTTCGTATGTGTTTCTTTGTATTTCCAGCACCTGCAGGTTTTCTCGTGTTTGTATTTGAAGTTGCCCAGTTTATTAATGCAGAATAAAATCTTTTGAAGAGAAGCGGTGCAGTGGAAGTATAACTTCTGCTGAACGGTGATTATTGGATATGCATGAAATTTTGGAAATCCGTTATGCAGATTATGAACTTGATTGTTGGTCCTCTTCCACATTTTCAGAAACTCCTGTTGGAGACTGAAATGCCCTTAGATGAAAGAATTTTAGGCTCTGGCACTGATTTTCAGATAAGTCAGACAATGGCTAGGTGGGAAAGGCAGCTTACACCAGGCAATAACCAGCAGGGCTGTTGTGGTCTTCCCAGCTCCATTTTAAATTGTCATAGTCATACTTTATTGATCCCAGGGGAAATTAGTTTTCGTTACAGTTGCACCATAAGTAATTAAATAGTAATATGTAAATTATGCCAGGAAATAAGTCCAGGACCAGTCTATTGGCTCAGGGTGTCTGATCCTCCAAGGGAGGAGTTGTAAAGTTTGATGGCCACAGGCAGGAGTGACTTCCTATGACGCTCTGTGTTGCATCTCGGTGGAATGAGTCTCTGGCTGAATGTACTCCTGTGCCCAACCAGTACATTATGTAGTGGATGGGAGACATTGTCCAAGATGGCATGTAACTTGGACAGCATCCTCTTTAAATGTTAAAGTACATGTTTTTAACCTACCTTTTTGGTAATGTCTCTTGGTTACATTGCAGTCAGAAAATCCAGGTAGAGCAGAGCCAAATTCTGCTCACTTTGACACCGGCTATTTCAAGGAAAAGACTTTTAGAACAGAGCGAGAGGAAGAATTGGAGGGGGTTAACACACACAAAGTACTGGAGGAGCTCAGCAGGTCAAGCAGCTTCAATAGAGGGAAATGTACTATTGTTCTGAGATGAGACCCTTCATCAGGACTGGAAAGGAAGGGGTTGGCAGTGGGGTGGGCAGAGGAGGAGGCACTGGAAGGGGTTGCTTGATGAATCATTACAAAGGGAAAGGTAGATAAGTTTGATGCTCCAGGCAAATTGGAGCCTCGAAGCAGACCTTCTAATGAAGACTGGCTTCAGTACTGTCATGGGGCTTACATATGTAGTAGAATTTAACATGTGATACTACATAGGCTTTGTATACTATCTGAAAGCTCTGAGCATGCCCATGTACATATCTGAACCCAAAGGTTTGCGTACCATTTCCTTTAAGGTTGAAAAAAAGTATTATTACCCTTGGTGTTAAAGTGGAAATAGGCTTCTCCACTTTGTGCTGTCACAATTTGATGCATTATATGATTATTAATACCATTGTCAAAACTGTGAAGATCGGAAAACTGACTAAATGGTAAATTAATACAGGTAATTTCTGCACAGCAAAACCTTGATAAAAAAGATTATAAGGAAATCAAGACAGTACAGTGGAAGTTCAGCCATGATTTTATTGTATGAACAGAGAATCTTCAAGGAGTAAAAATGTCTTTTCCTGTTCCATATTCATAGTGCTCTTTTGTATGTCAGCTGTCAAATTTCTAAATGCTGCATGTCATGTAAACTGATTATGACATGGTGTACAGATTTATTTTTCTAAACTGCTAAATAGTGATAGTATTAAAGATGAAGTATCAGGCTTTCCGTTTTCTTAGGTATCTTGCCAATTGCTTTGCAGAAACAGACACTAAATTGACATTGTGTTTAGCACATAGTTTTGACATTAATTCCTGAAGGCCATAATTTGAATTTGCTTAATGGTGCTAAAGAACTCACTTGCAGGTTTACCACACAGGTGCTGATTATCATCAATTCTCTTGAAAGAGAGAAAAAAAGACTTGCACTTAACTTTGTATCTTGTGATGCCTGGAGTTGACCTAAAGTGTTTATCACCAGTAAATTAAACTTTGCCACTTTCATCAACTTTGCCTCTACATCCACTAGCCTTTAAATTTACTTGGTTCATCTCTGACACTTCCATCCCTTTTCTCAATCTTTCTGTCTCTGTCTCTAGAGACAAACTGTCAACCGACATCTTGTATAAATCTACCAATTCCCACGGTTCTCTTAACTATACCTCTTCACATCCTGTCTCCTGTAAAAATGCTATTCCCTTTTCTCAGTTCCTTCATTTCCATCTCGTCTGTTCCCAGGATGCAACTTTCCTTTCCAGGACACCAGAGATGCCCTTCTTCCTCGAAGAACAGCATTTCCCTTCTTCCACCATTGACGCTGCACTCACCCACATCTCCTCTACTACCTGAACATCTGCATTCACCCATCGTCCTATCGCCTCAACATGATAGAGTTCATCTTGTCTTTACCTACTACCCCATGAGCCTCCATATTCAACACATCATTCTCCACAACTTCCGCCTTATCAAAAGGGATCCTACCACCAAACGTATCTGTACCTCACCCCCATCTCTCTGCTTTTCACAGGGATCACTCCCTCCATGATTCCCTTGTCCATTTGTCACTCCCCACTAATCTCCCTCCCGGCACTTATCCCTGCATGTGGCCAAAGTGCTGCACCTGCCCATTCACTTCTTTCCTCGCCCCCCCCCCCGCCATTCAAGGCCCCAAGTAATCCTTCCGCATAAGGCAACACTTCACCTGTGAATCTGCCGAGGCCATTAATGGTGTCTGGTGCTCCCAATGTGGTTTCCTCTATATTGGTGAGACCTGTCATAAATTGGGAGACTGCTTCATTGAGCACCTCCATTCCATCCACCATAAGTGGAACTTCTCGATGGCCAAACCTTTTCATTCTGATTCTCATTGCTGTTCCGGCATTTCGGCCCATGGCCTCCTCTTGTTCCACGATAAGGCCACCCTCAGGATGGAGGATTCCATCTTGGTAGCCTCCAACCTAATGGCATAAATATAGATATTTCCTTCTGATTTAAAAAAAAATTCCTCCCCCTCCCTTCTTCTATTTCCCACTCTGGCCTCTTAGCTCTCTCACCTGCCTATCACATTCCCTGAATCCACTCCTCCTTCCCTTTCTCCTATGATCCACTGTCCTCTCTTATCAGATTCCTTCCTCTCTATCCCTTTACTTTTCCTACCTGCCTGGCTTAACCTATCAACTTCTAGCTGTCCTCTTTCCTCTCCCTCAATTTTTTATTCTGTTGTCTTACCCTTTCCTTTCCATTCCGAAGAAGGGCCTCAGCCAGAAGCGTCGGCTGTTCATTTATTTCCATAGATGCAGCCTGATCTGCCGAGTTCCTCCAGCATCTTGTGTGTGTAGCTTTGGATTTCCAGCATCTGCAGAAGTTCTTGTTTAAATAAGGTTTAATTGGTTCATGGGATAAGAAACAGGCAGAATGTTTATGCACTGAAAGCCCTTAGGAAGCAGAAATCAGATATTGCTGGATGTTAGTTCACCTGGAGATCATTTACATCTCATTGAAAGGACAGATCGGGTTGAAAGAATACAGCCTTTGTAGCACAATCTATCTTTGGAATTACATTGGAGTGATAGCGTAGTCAGGGGTTCCCAATCTTTGTCTTTATGCCATAAACCAATACCATTAAGCAGTGGGTTTGTGGGCATCAGGTTGAGAATGCCTGGTAGACTCTTGTGCTCTGGATGGCCCCACAGCCTTCCATTGCAAAGGCCAAAGTACAACCTACAGAACCACAGATGACAAGAAAACAGTTGTGCTTTAACTCTATTGACCATATCCATTAAGGAAGGAACTGTCCTGGTGTGTATTTTGGGATATTTCAGGGTTATAGAAGTTGTAGATGCAGCTCTAGATGTCCTGGTGAAAGAAGTGACTGCAAAAGTAATTTATGGAGATAATATTATTAAAACAATTACAGCACAGGATGGGCAAACTAAAAGACTCTGTTGCTCAAATAAAGAGGTGAACTCTTGGATTCCAGAAGTGTTTTAAGGACTGCTCACAGTGAAGTGATTCGGAATCAAAGTCCAGGGGATTGAATTAATTTCTGTCTGATTAAACATTTAATTTATTTTCTGGGAATAATTTCTCAATTTAAAGGTAAATTGAAGACAAGTGGAATGGAGATACAAAAATGTCGAAAAGTGACAGCGCTGGAACACAATGCAAAGTATGATCATCAGCAGTTTATATGCATGCTTGGAGAAATGGTAAACCTGCAGGAAATTACCATTCCACTGACACTTAAAGGTTTGTCTACGATTAGTAGCTAGAAATAAAACAAGTGTTCTTATAGGTACAGATATAAAGAAAATGAACCTGTCTTGCTTTTTGATTGCTAAGTGAAACAAAAAGTAATCCATTCCAGTATTATGAAGCAGAATTATATTCCTATTTGCTGAAGTACATAAAAATTTATTAGCCTCGGCCCAGATCACCAGAAGGCTTGCTAGCCACAGCATCTGACTGGCAACTGAAAGTTTATCTTGGCTAGCAATTAAAGTTCTCTGACTTCATCGCATCCTCATCACTGAGGCCTGGCATCACTTTGTCAGCAACCTCAGAGTAGATGGACATTGTAGAAATGACAGTTTCTTGGGAAGACCTGATTAGGGAAGTATTTGAGTGTAAGAAAGCCAAATACCAAAAGCTGGTTAAAGGAGTGCCAGAGACAGGAGTAGATGCCATGATGGGAGCCTTAGAGAACTGAAGTGTAGAGGTTTTGCTATCTGGTGGCTCTGCAGAACCTACTCTTTCCTTGGCATTACGGGGGCCATTAAGATGGCTCTGGATCAAGAGGTGTGACCTATGGTCCGATACTGCTTGGACACAAGCCCATGCCTTATCAACTCTGGCTGGGTCGCCTGGGCAAGGGTGTCTGAGAATATTTCTTTTCTCACTGAGCACTCTAATTTGATGATTCAAATTTTCAGTCTTTTGAGTCAGTTAAATTTTGTTGTCGTCTTGGAGATCCACTTCCTTCATTTCTCAGAAAAGATAATAGAAAACTAGATACTTCTGAAGTGCAAGCCTGCCTCAAGAATATGATAGTTCTTAATGGCAAATTATCCTCTCTGAGGATTTTGTTTCCATGCTTAAAAGATCAAAGTTCAAAGTAAAATTTATTATCAGAGTTTGTCTCCACATACACCCCTGAGATTCTTTTTCTGTGGGCATACTTAGCAAATCTATAGCACAGTAACTGTAAACAGGATCAATAGACAACAAACAGTGCAAATGCAGATATAAATAAATAACAAGCATGAAATAACAAGATAAAAGAGTCCTTGAATGAGTGTAGTTTATCCCCTTTGTTCTACAGCCTGATGATTGAAGGGTAGTAACTGTTCTTGAATCTGTTCTTGTGATGCGAGTCCTGAGACACCTGTACCTTCGACCTGATGGCAGCAGCGAGAAAAGAACATGGCCTGGGGGGTGGGGTGAGGGTCGTTGATGATGGATGCTGCTTTTCTACAGCAACGTTTCATGTAGATGCAAATGTAAATGGATACACTAGGCTAGATCCACTACCTTTTGTCGGATTTTCCACTGAAAGGCATTGGAGTTCCCATACCAGGCCATAATGCAGGCAGTCAGCCCCTATCATCATCATACATCTATAGCAGTTTGCCATTGTTTTTGATGACATGCCTAATCTCCTCAGAGTACTGAGGAAATAGAGATACTGTTGTGCTTTCTTCACGATTATATTTATATGGTGGCTTAAAAGTCTCACAGTTGAGCTTACACACTTTAATTTGTGTGACTCAGTGAGTGGTATAACATTCCCAGGCTTTCGTATCTGGACAGCAAGGATGCAATATCCATAGTCAACTCTGACCAATGGAGGCCCTCACCTAGTGATAAGCATGCTTATTCCTCCAATTTTATACCCTCATCGTCATTACGTGCTATATCATATGACGTGGGCAAGCATGGTCTTTCCATGACCGTGATTGTTCTTGGCAAATTTTGACACAGAAGTGGTTGTCATCTTCTGGTTAGAGTCTTTACAGGATGGGTGACCCCAGCCATTCTCAATACTTTTCAGAGGTTGTCTGCCCGTTATCAGTGGTGGCATAACCAGCTCATAGGACCATCCACCTGGGGGCTAATCAGATGCTACACCTTTCCCAAGAGTAACCTGCAGGCCAGTGGAGGGAAGGAGCCTTTATTACAGTTTTTAACATGCTGATTATTAAAGATATTGCTTGCATCTTTATGCAAAAGTCATTACCTCACAGTTAAAAATCCTGTTTCTAATTTGAGTGCACATTTTAATCGAAAATATATAATTGAAGTATAATATATGATCTGAGTAAGTGCTGCCAAAGAGAGAGGATGGTTCCTGGCATGAATTTGTCACCAAAATGTCTTTTGTATCAATTTTTAATTTTTACTGCAACTAGATTGGTTACAGAATTAAATTTGGAGCAATTTTAGGGAGATTATAGGATTCTTCTTAATATTTTAATATTCTCCCCTTCTGCAGGTTCTTCAAAGTTCAAGGTAAACTTTATTTTCAATGTACATTTACGGTGCCTTACAAAAGTATTTGCCCGCCTTGGAAGTTTTCATGTTTTTACAACATTGAGTCACAGGAGATTAAATTTGGCTTTTTTTTTGACACTGATCAACAGAAAAGACTCTTTCATGTCAAAGTAAAAACTAATTTCTACAAATTGGTCTAAATTTTATTACAATTATTAAACACAAAATAACTGATTGCATAATTACTCACCCCCTTCAAGTCAGTATTTAGCAGATGAGCCTTTGGCGGCAAATACAGCCTCGAGTTTGTGTGACTAGCTTTGCACATCTGGACACTGCAATTTTTCCCCATTCTACTTTACAAAACTGCTCAAGCTCTGTCAGATTGCATGGAGATTGTGAGTGAACAGCCATTTTCAAGTCCAGCCATAAATTTCCAAATGGATTGAGGTCTGGACTCTGACCTGGTCACTCCAGGACATTAACTTTGTTGTTTTTAAGCCATTCCTGCGTAGCTTTGGCATTATGTTTGGGATCATTGTCTTAGTGGAAAACAAATCTTCTTCCAAGTCACAGTTCTTTTGCAGCCACCACCATGCTTCACGGTGGGGTTGGTGTGTTTTTGATGATGTGCTGTGTTTGGCTTATGCCAAGCATGGCATTTAGTCTGATGGCCAAAAAGCTCAACTTGGATTTCATCAGACCATAGAACCTTCGTCCATCTGACTTCAGAGTCTCCCACATGCCTTCTGGCAAACTCTAGCCAAGATTTCATGTGAATCATTTCTGCTTTTTTCAACAGTGGCTTTCTTTTTGCTACCCTCCCATAAAGCTGTGACTGGTGAAGCACCTGGGCAACAGTTGTTGTATGCGCAGTCTCTCCCATCTCAGCCACCAAAGTTTGTAACTCCTCCAGAGTTGTCATAGATCTCTTGGTGGCCTCCCTCGCTAGTCCCCTTCTCAGATTTTGAAGATGGCCTGCTCTAGGCAGATTACAGCTGTGACATATTCTTTCCATTTCTTGATGATCGACTAAACTGCACTCCAAAGAATATTCAGTGACTTGGAAATTTTCTTTTATCTATCTCCTGATTTGTACTTTTCAATAACCTTTTCGTGGAATTGCTTGGAGTGTTCTTTTGTCTTCATGGTGTAGTTTTTACGAGGATACTGACTCACCAGCAGTTGGACCTTCCAGACACAGGTGTATTTTCACTACAATCAGCTGAAACACCTTGACTGCACACAGGTTTCAATATAGCTAGTACACCGTAACTAATTATGTGGCTTCTAAAAACAATTGGCTTCACCAGTGATGATTTAGTGCACTGTACTAAAGGAGGTGCACATTTATGCAATAAATTATTTTGTATTTTAAATTTGTAATTAATTTCTATCACCTTGTAGAGGTCTGTATTCACTTTGACATGAAAGAGTATTCTTCTGCTGATCAGTGTCAAAAAAAAACAAATTAAATCTACTGTGATTCCACGTTGTAAGACAATAAAACATGAAAACTTCTGGGGGGGGAGAATACTTTTTATAGGCACTGTATGTCATCACGTACAATCCTGAGATTGTTTTTCCTGTGGGTATACTCAAAAAATCTATAAAACAGTAATTATAACAGGATCGATGAGAGATCAACCAGTCTCTCAACTGGGGTTCTGCGGTACCCTGGGGTTCTGCGTGAGATTGGGATTTTAAAGAAGCATTGTTTTTTGAACTTCGAGCAACAGACGCTTGCAGTGGTGGGCAGTGACCAAGCAGTCTCATTAGCAATCTCGTTAGAGGTCTCTCTGACCAGTATGGCAGTGTGCAGTAGGACTGTTGTTACTTGATTGAATCCTCTCCCTCTTGAATTACTTCCCCTTACACGACGCCGATTGACTTATGGGAGTGAAAAAACTCTACCAGTGTAGTAGAAAATTGGATACAAATTTTCATTCTAAAGACAGTCCAAATAGGTGCGAGATGAGAGAGGAGGATTCTAGGCTGAGGCCTATGAACAATTCTGAAAAGGTTAATGAGGAATTACAATCTTCTGAGTCATTTCACTGCATTACTGCAACAATAGATAGAGAGAGTCTATCTTTTACAATGAAGGCTACTTATCAAGGGGTTTCACATGGACTAGTGATCCAGGTTGTCCTATTCCTTTGTGCCTCGTCTGTGGCAAGCAACTTACAAATGTAGCAATGGCTCCAGCAAAACTGAAAAGACATTTAACTACAAACCACAGCCATATGATACATAAAAGTGCTGATTTGAAAGAGCATGGCCTGGGTGGTAAGGATCTTTGATGATGATGGTGCTTTCCTAGACAGCCATTATACAATGAAGCCATTATATTGCAGTGTATAACGCATAATTTCATAAAATTAAATGGATTTTTCTTTTTGTTCCAGGTATTGCATTAGCTCAGCTTGACAGAATGAACACAACCGAACAGGTGGTTGTTAAGTGTGCGTCTATCATTGGACACACTTTCACCACTAAAATGCTTCGGTACATCTTACCTGAAGGTGCCGAGCAAAAATTGAATCAATCACTTATATCGTTGGTAAAATCACGTACATTAGAATGTGCATCAAGGATCAACAGTAGCTTTGGTGCACCAATGGAAAAAAGTGAGGAAACACATCTTGTCCAGTGTTTTTGTAACCGCGTAAAAGAGTCCGAGGACCAACTGGAAGAGGATGATGAAATAGGTAAAGTTTTGGAGAATTATAATTGTCAGTTTCTATTTAGAGCATGCCTTATGAGAATAGGTTGAGTGAACTTAGCCTTTTTTCCTTGGAGCAACAGAGGATGAGAGGTGACCTGATAGAGGTGTATAAGATGATAAGGAACATTGATCGTGTGGATAGCCAGAGGCTTTTTCCCAGGGCTGAAATGGCTAGCATGAGGGGGCATAGTTTTCAGGTGCTTGGAAGTAGGTACAGGGGGCATGTCAGAGGTAAGTAGTGGGTATGTGGAATGCACTGCCAGTGACGGTGGTAGAGACGGATACAATAGGGCCTTTTAAGAGACTCTTAGATAGGTACATGGAGCTTAGAAAAATAGAGGGCTATGTGGTAGGGTAGGGTAATTCTAGGCAGCTTCTAGAGCACAACATTGTGGGCCGAAGGGCCTGTAATGTGCTGTAGATTTCTGTGTTCTATGTTTTATGTTCTATTTGTAAAGCTCTTATCTGGTATCCAGAATGAACCTTCTGATTTTTATTTTATTGAAATGCGGTGAGGAATAGGCCCTTTGAGTCACTCTACCCAGCAATCCCCTAACCTAATCAAGTGATAATTTACAATGACCAATTAGCCTACCAACTAGTATGTCTTTGGACTTCAGGAGGAAACCGCAGCACCCGGAGGAAACCCACACAGTCATGGGGAAAACGTACAAACTCCTTACATAGAGTGGCGGGAATTGAACCATGATCGTCTGTACTGTAAAATGTTGTGCTACCGTGCCACCCAGCTTTTAAGGCTGCATATGTTAGCCAAACCACAAATGTTTCTTGAATGGAAAGAAAAATCATGTTCTTTAATGCCCAAAGGTAAAGTAATCTAAGGGATCACGTGGCAATATTTGATCTGGCATTTAAAAGTTTGGCATGAGGATATTATTTTAAACATTGCCATTGGAGCTTTATAATAGTGAATAGAAGAACCATTGCCTTAAGCATGTCGACATGTACATCCTCACTTCTAATCTCATGGTGGAAGCCATGTCATTTTCTTGTGGGCATACTCAATAAATCCAGTAACCATAATAGAAATCATGGAAGACTGTACCAAAGGGCAAACCACCAGTGTGCAAAAGGCAACAAACAAAAAGAAAGAAGGAAAGGAAATAATAATAATTTAATAAGAAGCAATAAATATCGAGAACATGAGATGAGGAGTCCTTGAAGTGAGTGCGTAGGTTGTAGAAACTGTTTAACTGATAGGGCAAGTGAAGCTGGGTGAAGTTATCCCCTCTGGTTCAGGAGCCTGATGGTTGAGGGTTAATAACTGTTCCTGACCTGATGGTGTGAGGTCTGATGCTCCCCTACCTTCTTCCAGATGGCAGCAGCAAAAAAGAAAAGATGACCTGGATGGTGGGAGTCCCTGATGATGGATGCTGCTTTCTTGTGACAACACTCTGTGCCGATGTGCTCAATGGTGGGGAGGGCTTTACTTGTGATGGACTGGGCCATATCCACAGTTTGCAGGATTTTCTGTTTAAAGGCATTGGTGTTTCCATACCTGGCTGTGATGCAACCAGTCAATATACTCTTCACCACACATCTGTAGAAATTAGTCAAAGTTTTAGGCGGCATGCCAAATCTTAGCAAACTTCTAAGGAAGTTGAGGCGCTGCTATGCTTTCATCATAATCACACTTGCCTGCTGGGCCCAGGACAGGTCCTTTGAAATGATAACACTGAGGAACTTAAATTTGCTGACCTTCTTTGCTTCTGATCCCCTGATGTAGACTGGCTCATAGACCTCCAATTTGGGTGTTTTATTACTGAATTCAAAGAATGCTGAGCCTTGCTATCGATGTACAGTAGGTGAAATAGTATGCCACTGGATAGTAGATTGGATAGTTTTCCTATTATTGTGATGCTGGATATTGATGTGTGGCTTTCACCTGCACTGACACTGATGCATGCTACTATTTGAACAGCTCTTTCCTCTATTATGTTTTTATTTCCTTTTTTTTCCAGGAAGCTCTTCGATTTAGTATAAGGAATTGTTATAGATAACTGTGTTCTGTGCAGATAAAATGTAATTTCTCATTTCTTAACTCATTTTCTAAATAAAATATAAGGCTGGAAGGAGGCTATTCGGACAATCAAGTCGCTGCCAACTCTCAACATTCTTTTTTGTCTCTTTCACCCACTGAAATGACTGTGTAATCCATTTTCTCTCAGATACTCACCAACTCTCCCCCAATTCTCCTGCCGCTCATCAACATTTGGGGTAATTTACAGTAACTAATTAACTTCAAACAGCCAAGCTGCATGATCACCAGGAGAACATGCAAACACCACAGCTGACATCCTAGGTCAGGATTTAACCCAGGTTGTTGGCTGTGTGAAGCTGCAGGCAACCAATTCCATATAGTACTGTGCAAAATCTGAGGCACATGTAAAGTGAAGTTGCTTTCAAAAATAATGAAATAAAGTTTCCAAATATCAAAAGATTTGCTATAAAGAGCAGAAAACAGTAAACAAAAAAAACTAAATCCAATCAATATTTCTTGTGACCATCCTTTGCCTTTAAAACTGCATCAATTCTCTTAGGTACGCTGTTGTGCAGTTTTATCAGAAAATGAGCTGGTAGGTTCATGGCGAACTTGCCACAGTTCTTTTGCAGACTTTGGCTGTCTCATTTCTGTCTCTCCAGGTAATCCAGACAGCCTCAATGATGTTGAGATCAGGGCTCTGTGGAGGCCATTCCATCTGAAACCATATGAAAATTCTTGGGTGCCTGAGACTTTTACACATTATTATATATATATACAGAAAATAGTTTCTTCATCATTGTTTAGAAAATGGTGGGGGGGGGAGGGGGAAGCACAAATTAATTCCAAAATAAAGAAATAATTCCAAAAGATTAGTGGACAAGATGACAGTGTACGGTTCCATTAATTTGCATCAAATTATAGAAATGGACATTTCTGCTTTCAGATTTACGAGAGAAAGCTGCTGTTTGGAGCTGCAAAGTGATGCGATTCTGTATTGCCCTTGTGCATGAAACAGCCAACGACCTGTGGCTGAAAGAGCAGAAAAAGTCACTTCACTTAAAGTGCACGAGATTTTTGGAGAACGCCGCTCGAAAATGCAGCAGCTGTGGAGGGGGTGACTTTATTTATGAGCACCGATCTATGGTAAATTTCAGTGTTGCTGAAAGTGAAAGCACCGTTCAAAGACGAAGAGAATTATATACCACAATCAGTTACGGAAATATACGAAGCTTTTCTCCGGAGAAAGTTAGTGACCAAGGTAATCAAGTTCTATCCAATAAACCATTAAATATATAGGTAGAGATAAATAGTGGAGATGAGCACCTCCACTCCAACCACCGAAAGTAGACCTTCCCGTTTCCCATTCCCATTGAAAGTGTTGGTCCACGGCCTCCTCTTGTGCCAAGATGAGCCTACCATCAGGGTGGAGGAGCAACACCTTATATTTGACCTGGATAGCCTCCAAACTGATGGCATGAATAACAATTTCTCCTTCCAGTTTAAAAAAAATTCACACCCCCACCCCTCTTCTGTTCACCACTCTGGCCTCTTATCTCTTCTCACCAGGCCATCACCTCCCCCTGGTTTCCCTCCTCCTCCCCTTTCCCCAGTTGTATCCTCTCCTATCAGGTTCCTTCCTCTCCTGCAATACACACAATGTTCTGGAGGAGCTCAGCTGGTCAGGCAGCATCTGGAATGGGAAATTAACAGCCAATGTTTTGGGCCGGGACCCTTCAGCAGGACTGGAAAGGAAAAGGGGAAGAAGTCAGAATAAGAAGGTGGGGAGGAGGGAGAAAGCAGAACAAGGTGGCAGGGGATAGGTAAAACTGGGAGGGGGAGGGGGAAAATAAAAGGCTGGGAAGTTAGTCGGTGGAAGAGATAAAGGGCTGGAGAAAGGGGGAATCTGACAGGAGTGGACAGAAGATCATAGAAGAAAGGGAAGGAAGTGGAGCACCAGAGGGAGGTGATAGGCAGGTAAAGAGATAAGGTGAGAGTGGGAATTGGGAATGGTGAAGGAGACGGGGAGGCAATTACCGAAAGTTTGAGAAATCAGCGTTCAGGTTGGAGGCTAGCTAGATGGAATGTAAGCTGTTGTTTGGCCAACCTGAGTGTGGCTTCATCATGACAGTAGAGAAGAGGCCATGGGTTTACATGCCGGGATGGCAATGGGAAGTAGAATTGAAATGGGAGGCCATCTTGAGATCCTGCTGTTTCTGGCAGACAGAGCATAGGTACTCAGCGAAGCGGTCTCCCAATCTGCATCGGGTCTTCCCAGTGTACAGGAGGCTACACTGTGAGAGTGGGTAGAGTAGATGACCCCAACAGAATCGTGAGTGAAATGTCACCTCACCTGGAAGGACTGGTTGGGGCCCTGAATGGTAGTGAGGGCGGAGGTGTCGGGGCAGATGTGGCACTTGTTCTGCTTGCAAAGAGAAGTGCCAGGAGGGAAATCAGTTGCGGGGGGATGAGTGGACAAGGGAGTCATGTAGGGAGTGATCCCTGCAGAAAGTGGGGAGCCAGGGTATGATGTACTTGCTGGTGGGATTCCATACCCCACCACCAAGCACATCTTACCCGTCCTCCCACTATATATAAACAAAAAAATCACAATATTCCAGTGATATTAAAGCTGATCTGTTTCTGATTCTGAATACTTCTGGAGTTGAAAGAGCTGTGGAAAATCCCTGAGATGGAAACATCTTGTCCAGGAAAAGGTGGTGGGGGGGAATTGTCATTTCTAATGTATTTCTCCATCACTTCTGCTATAAGTCTTTGTTCTACATATTATCACAGCCGTTATTCATGAATAATTAATTAACTTTATTTTTACATCCTTCATATACATGAGGATTAAAAATCTTTATATCTCCATCAAAATGTGCAATGTGCAATTTACAGTAATTTATAATAAATAGTATGTATAACAGAATAGTCAATGTAACATAGAAATACAGTTGCGTCAGCATGAATTAAGCAGCCTGGTGGAAGAAGCTGTCCCGGAGCCTGTTGATCCTGGCTTTTATGTTGCGGTACTGTTTCCTGGATGGTAGCAGCTGGAATAGATTGTGGTTGGGGTGACTCAGGTCCCCAATGATCCTCTGGGCCCTTTTTACACACCTGTCTCTGTAAATGTCTTGAATAGTGGGAAGTTCACATCTACAGTTGCGCTGGGCTGTCCGCACCACTCTCTGCAGAGTCCTGCGATTGAGGGAAGTACAATTTCCATACCAGGCAGTGATGCAGCCAGTCAGGATGCTCTTAATTGTGCCCTTATAGAAAGTTCTTAGGACTTGGGGGCCCACACCAAACTTCTTCAACCATCTGAGGTGAAAGAGGCGCTGTTGTGCCTTTTTCACCACATAGACGGTATGTACAAACCACATGAGGTCCTCAGTGATGTTTATGCTGAGGAACTTAAAGCTGTTCTCCCTCTTAACCCCAGATCCATTGATGTTAATAGGGACTAGTCTGTCTCTATTCCTCCTGTAGTCCACAACCAGCTCCTTTGTTTTTGTGACATCGAGGGAGAGGTTGTTTTCTTGACACCACTGTGTCAGAGAGATGACTTCCTCTCTGTAGGCTGCCTTATTTTTGTTTGGGATTAGGCCAATCAATGTAGTATCGTCAGCAAATTTAATTAGCAGATTGGAGCTATGAGTGGCAACACAGTCATGGGTATACAGAGAATAAAGGAGGGGGCTACGGACACAGCCCTGAGAGACTTTTGCGTTGAGAGTCAGAGGGGTAGAGGTGAGGGAGTCCACTCTTACCACCTGCTGGCAATCTGGCAGGAAGTCCAGGATCCAGCTGCTCAAGGCAGGATGAAGGCCGAGGTCTGAGCTCTTTGACAGCCTGGAGGGAATTAATAGTGTTGAATGCTGAACTGTAGTCCAAGAAAAGCATTCTCGTCCTATGCTGTTCCAAATACTGATTACTTATTTTCTGTTACTGTATCACTATTAATTTTAAAGACACCTACATTATTTTGGTAGTCCTTGTTTTTCAAATAATTGTAAAATAAGAGTTGATATGTATATCCATTGCAAATTTCTTTTTGTATTCTATTTGTAACGCTCTTACTGTAGGCTGGTAATGAGTTAGCTATTAGTGTGAACTCGAGCTAACAGCAACATAACTCGACAATGCACGGGAATAATGACGAAAGAGGTCATTTCAATTAAATAAACATGTCTAGAGTAAATATGATTTTGTTATACACAAACATAAAAGTTTGAATGTTCCTTCCAAGGGAATATGAAGGCAATTACTATATGAAAATTTACCGCTCACCAGGAAGCAACAATTTAACTCACACCAGTATAAACTTAGATCGAAAAAGTATTAACAAAATTTTTAAAACTATAACAAACACAATAATACTATGTAATGCAAATATATAAGACCCTGTCCCAGGAAACAAATATTCATGCAACTTCCAAAGGAAAAAATTGCTGAATTTTCTTCAACATTGTATTCTTACTAGTTTACTCAAGTTACCTGCACATTTTCCGTGAGACCATTGTTTGCATGAGGATTTTCCAACATCAGTATCTGTCCTTCCAAATAGGTTCTGTGTTCTTCTCTGATTTCCATTCTCCTTCGATCCCACCCTCTCCCTTTTTAAAAAAAAATGGCTTCCCCATTCTTTTTCCGTGCTCTCTCCAAAGGAAAATGTTAACTAGACAAATCTTATTGGCTAGTTCAACAGGCCCAACTTAATTGTATAATGTAATTAAAGGAATCCTTATTGAAATTTGAGATAACCTGCAGAAAATACAAAATACCCAACAGCATTGTCACGTACCCCGTGACGGGGATAAAGAACCAGCAGAAATAGAAACCACTTTGGAGTCTCGTATTGCTATAAACTAATAATATTTATTAGTAACTACGCAATACAGTAATATCAAAGTAAATAAATCACACAGGTTAGCAATGATTATATAAAAAAGTAAGTGTGGAATATGTATGTATGAAAACCAAGCTTCTTTAAGTCTAGGGGTAAAAAGATACAGTCTTACGATGTTGAGTAAAGTTCAGTTCAGTTCGCGGTATTTAGTTGAGTAGTGATGGAGAGAGAGAGAGAGTGAGTTGAGTCTTCAGGTAAGCTGATGCCGTTGATCTTCTCGTCGTCCTCCGACATCCTTTACAAGTCACCGACTGTGACTTTAACCAGGAGGACCAGTTTTCCTGTGGTGGAGCTATCACCCAGGCGAGGGTGCACACATAGACAACTCCCCACCAGTCAACCCCTTCTCCTTCACTGGAATTGCAATTTGGAATTGATCCGCCTAATCGATCCTCCAAAACCCACTTTCTCTGTGGGCACAACAATGCTCATTCAGTGTCCAGGTCATGTGTCTGAGGTCTGTATTATCTGACCTCCTATTTATTTCACCAGGCTGAGCATCACCTGTCACTCAAAGAGTCCCTCCTTCCTTTGTCTGTAAAGGAGTGCACAAGCAGGCAACAAGTCCTTGAAGAAATATCAACAATCTGCCTTTGGTCACCATAGCAACTTACGAGCTGCTCGGTGATGTCTCCAACTCCAAACTCAGTAGAAATCCAAAGTTACTTCCAATGCCTTAACGTGACAGTCCAATTGTTGATCTTCATCTCTCTCCAAACAGTTAATAGGGGCACACCTGGATCCCCTCACAAGCATAACTATATTAATAAAATAAAACATTGTCTTAAACCAGGGTATTACATATTATTCTAGAATGCTGTAACTGGCTGTAATATCATCTCTTGTAATTTTTGTCTGATGACCAGGATCTTCACTAGATTTTGCCTTCATGTAAATTCTTTCTTACAGCTAGATGTTACCATTTAGTTTATAGTTATCCAAACCAGCTTGAATTGTAATCTGCCTGCTGGAACAAAAAACACTTCATTTTGTATATTAAATTCTCAGGTCTCTTCCACAATTTCATCCATTAACTGATTTGTTTAGCCTACTAGAATAGAAGTCTGACATAACAAATTCAGAAGGCAAAGCTGAGGATGAATGTTGAAATTAAAACTACGATTTAATATTTCTTCAATGCCTTTGTAAGTCAAAGACATTTAATAGCAATTGCATTTGAAATGAAAAAAAATAAACTATTTTAAGTCTATTATAAAATTCAGAAATTTAGGCAGGAGAATGGGGTTGAAAGGGGAATGGATCAGCCATGATGAAATGACGGGCCAAATGGTTTAATTCTGCTCCTATGTCTTATGGTCTAAATAATTAAAAACATTAAAGCAAATAATATTTCCCTTTTCCCTCTCAATCAGTCAAGCTGAATTCTCCATTAAAATAAGAGTTTCAAATCTTACACCAAGTTTATCTGGTACAGTATCTGAGGGGAAATTCCACATTGTAATGTAAATGTCAATCTTCTGGAATATATTTTATTTGTTAATTTATTTGTAGTTTGAATTTACTTTGTGTTGAGTATGAGTTATATACACGATGCTGTGCACTTTGGTCCGGGGGAACATTGTTTCATTTGGCAGCGTACATGTATACGATTGAATGACAATGAGCTTGAACTTGCTGAAGAACTATGGCAAGACAACAGAATCTAGCACCAGAAGATGATGGCAGATTCAGAGCCTTGAATCTATTAGTAAGCTCTGTACTCAGCAACTGTAAATATGCTTGGGATTTGAGCCAGTTTAAATCTCTGAATGTCTGCATTCCCTTCAGAAACATTAGTTACTGCTGGCAGATTTGGCTTATTTTGTTTTCTTTGAGGTAAATATTCATGCACAGTTGGGCTGTTACCTTGCTCTGGCACATTGTATATTACTAAATCTAATATGGCACTTGCCTATCACTTCCTCCCGGTGCCCCTCCTCCCTCCCTTTCTCCTTTGGTCCACTTTCCTCTCCTATCAGATTCCTTCATCCCCAGCCCTTTACCTTTCTCACCCAGCTAGCGTCACCTATCACCTTCGAGCTGTCCCTCTCCTCCTCAGCCCAGCTTTTTATCCTGGAATCTTCCCCCTTCCTTTCCAGTCCTGAAGAAGGGTCTTGGCCCAAAATGTCAACTGTTTTTTTCATTTCCATGGATGCTGCCTGACCTGCGGAGCTCGTCCAGCATTTTGAGTGTGTTGCTTTGGATTTCCAGCATCTGCAGAATTTCCTGTTTTGAGCCAAATTTCTTGTTGGTCTCAGAATATGATCACGTACTTGCTCTAGATATGTACTCCTTTCAGGCCTTAAAATAGAAATCTCTAAAGGGGTTAGAGGAAAGCATGTCAAAAATTCAGTATATTATTCTTTTTGAAAATAATGTTGCCCTTGTCTTGCGATGGCCCGGTTGAATATTTCTGAGGTTGAAATTTTATTTTAATAGGGCATGTTGTTTGAAATAATTTCAGTCATTTTCTTTTCTCTAGATTTTCCTTCAAAAAATATGAATTCAAGCATTGTTAGCATACACCATGGAGACACATCAATTAACCCTTCTTCCACTAACATCTCCAAATCCTTTGACCAAGGTAATGAATAAAAATAGTGTTAAAATAGAATAAAGGATACAATAGCTAAGATTGGTGTGAATTACACCCTGAATGCAGGTTGGTCCGGGTGCAGGTCGAGGAGTAGGCAAAATGGTTCAGGGCGTACTAATTGGGCCAAAGAGCCTGTATTTTTCTATGACTCTATGAATGCATGCCAATCCAAATTTGCAAAATTCATATTTTAAAAAAATGTCAAAAAAGGCAATTATCCTTGTGCGGTGCATCTTCATGAATACTTGTAACAATGCCATTCTCTCAGGTTTCTATCATTAGCTGTCAAAAATTCTTGCTATTTCTTGTTTTAGATCATTAATTGTTCCCCAAAGATCGAAAGATTATTCATCTCTGGTGGTCCATTTTATAGCTAAAATATTTAATTCTCTCAATAATTTTCATTTTATTTTGATTAAATAACTTTCATTTCGGCATGTGAAGAGCGGCTCCTGTTGGTTAGAGTCAATCATGGATTTTGTGTCCTAGCTGTCTAGATATGCAAGCCGGGGCAGTACAATATGAAGAGCAAGTTGTTGCCCATGTAGCAAGCTCCCTCTCTCTACGCATCTGATGAACCCAAAGGAATGGCAGAGTCTGATACACAGTGTCGCATGAGTTGCCAGTCAATGTTGAATTCAATATAGGACTGCCTTAGGGGGCTCCAGCTCTGCAGTTTTCCCTCAGGGTTTGACCAGTTCTATCCTTTGATGTTCTGTAGTTCATTCCTGAAGCCTTCCCCATGAATGGGTGTAGTGGCAAGTCAACCGAGTTTGAGATCCATGTTTTCCTTCTCATAGACGAGCTGCAAACCATGGCTTACGATACCCATCTGCCTGAAGTAACTGGTTTTGAGATGCCAGTAACCCGCCTTTGCCCTTTCTCCTGGCAGTAGAAGTGGTTCTGCCCGGCTCAGTAGCTAAGTCAGACATGAAGGCCAGGAGCTGGACTTGGTAGTTAAAGGCTATTTGAGGCACACACCATTGGGAACATTTAATAGATAGTGGGAGCTTATCCCCACTACCACCCCCAGCTATAACAGCCTTAAGGAACTAATGTAAAAAGAGTATTCAGTAAATTATATACATCATGTAGTGTCATATTAATGAGATCTTGCTTTCATAGATTCCTTCTCCTGAAGGAGAAAGAGAATTAATTAAATTCCTCCTACCTATTTGTTCCTTTATAAGATTATCAATCTCCACACTGTGTTATTGTTCTAAAATCATTGTTTGTGCCTTTGATAGCTTTAATTTTTATATTCGAGTGTTTTCAGGGCTATATTACGACTTTCCACCAACATAAAACTGAGATTATTAGATATTGCTATGGAAACCCTCTCAATTCCTATTATTGCTTGGCCCTTACCCCAGTGCTCACTCACTTCCACTTTCTCCTAAACTGACAGTACCTAGATTTTAAATTTCTCATCCCTACTTTCAAGTTCCTACATGGCCTTCCCCTATTTCTATCTCTCCAAGCCTCACAAACTTCATCGCCCACCCAGATTCTTGACCAGTTCTAGCCTTTCATGTTCTGTTGTTCATTCCTCCACCTGCAAGTTGCTGAAATTTCATCTGCTTTGGGGTTATTTCATGAAAAATTCTGCATTTCTTCATATTTCTTTTCTCTCCTAAAACAAACCTTAAGCCATCCCCTTTTCTTGATGCTGTTCCATTCTGTGCCAATAGTTTGTTGTATGTCAGGTTTCTTTGCTAATGTCTGTCTGTCTGTCTAGGTACCATATTCCCTGCGGACTTTGGTGACCATGGTTTTTCGTATAGATCTATCCTCCGTTTTTTGGATGACTTCCATTTCCACGATGTGTAGCCACCTGGCTATGCTTTTGATGTACATAAGCCGAGGTCTTCCTCTGGGTTTATTCCCCTCAATCTTTCCAGAGAGTATGAGTTTTTCTAGTTCATCTTTCCGCATGATGTGTCCTGGGAATCTGAGTTGTCTTTCTCTTATTGTTGGTATGAGTGATCGAACTGCTTGGGCTCTTCTGATCTCCTCTTTTCCTAATGACTGAAACTTATTGTGACATTGTACAGTTTTCTCAGTGTGGTGAAAAGCATGTTTACAAAATTACAAGTGTATTCATAAATGATAGCTGCCCATACCGATCACAAAGTTAAGCAAGTCGAATGAATTCTGCTTGTCACCATCATTTCCAACTGCTACATGTCAGCAGTACACCAACCCATAAAGACATTGATGTTCTTGTTGCACGTCTTGTTAGTTTTTTTTGTGTGGGAGTGGGGGGCAGTTTGGGGTTGATGTTCTTGTTGCCATCTGGCGAAATTTGTCAGTTTTTTTGTGTGGACGGAATTTGGGGTGTGCTGTTTGCATGATTTGTTATTTTTGTACAGGGTGGGTTTGATCTTTTTCTTTGAATGACTTCAATGTTCCATGGCTAACTGGAGAAGATAAATCTCAGAGTTGTACACTGCATACAAATGAAACCCCACTGGTTTCCTTGGCTGCGTAAGTCCAGGGAATACACACTCCAGTCCCGCCAGACCTTGAGATTAAGATGGTTCTCCCATGCCAAACCCCAGTTTCTGTGGATGCTGTGTAATTTGGCACCCTGGTACAACTCAGTGCCAAGAAATAACAGACAGTACACTGCATATGGTTAAAGGAATTATTTTTATGAATCTTAACTTAACTAAAGGGTTAGTAAAGAAAAGAAAGAAAAAAAACAAAAAGGGGCCCATTATAATTAAGCAGTCAATTGTGCACAAGTTGGAGCCCAAGTCTTCCCGAAGTTCATATTCACTGATCCTCAGTTGATCTCGGCACCTTGCTCCATTGAATCACGGTCCTCCACTGGGTCGAATCCCATGACCAGTTCTCC
The DNA here is from genome assembly GCF_963921235.1 of Mobula hypostoma. Classification (NCBI taxonomy): domain Eukaryota; kingdom Metazoa; phylum Chordata; class Chondrichthyes; order Myliobatiformes; family Myliobatidae; genus Mobula; species Mobula hypostoma. The sequence goes on along the minus strand of NC_086102.1, from coordinate 177,720,361 downwards.
CCAGCATTTTCTCTGTCCATCTCCTGCTGAACAAAGGACCCAGCTCACATTCTAAAGCACCCGTTATCTCTAACCATAACCCAAACACTGTTTCTACAGAAAGACCCTCACGTTAGCAGTGAAACCTTTCCCAGGCTGTTACACAATATTTGAGAATAAATGAACCTTTGAATCTTTCAACCTTTGATTATGTCTATGTGAAAGAAAATTACAAAAAGAAGTATTTTTACTTTTCAGCTCTTACCATAACAAGCACAGAAGTACCAGCTGGCAGGTAAAACATAATGTGAAAACATTTTAACAGTTTGAAAGTTATGTTTTGTTCTATGGATCAATAATCTTCAAAATGCTTCCTTACAGTGGTGATTCAGAATTTATTGAAAGAATAGATAATTTGATCAAAGACTGTGAAGGAAAAGAAAGCCTGTATGCCAATAATTGCGACTGTAATCTAATATTGGAATCTGTTTATTGCCCTCTTGTTCGCCACTGGATGGGAACTGGAAATGTGGCCAAGACATTTTTCTACCTGCTTGAAACTTCTGCAGCTGCTTTGCATGTATCGAATAACTTGATGGTATGTTCTCAGACAGTAAGCATTTTTAAGCAATGGGCAATTCAAGGAGAATATCTTTGCAAATAGCTATTATTGAAATCTCAAATTGTTTGTGATTGGAGTTGTACCATCAACTGTTTGCGTGAGGGCAGCTTCATTATCAGTCAATAAGCTCAAAACCATTCAGCATAAAACTGTTTGTGTGAAACCCTATGCACTGCGTAAACTTTCATTCATTCCTTCTGTCCTTATGGCTGCATCGTGTGCCATGTATACAGTGCACAGTAGTTACCAAGGTAGGCTACCAGAACACCTTCCAGATATGTCATCTCTAATCACCAAGAACTAGCAGGCTTATCAGAACATCACTTTCGCGGTCACATTCCATTCTGTCACTTTTCCTTTGTCTCTGGATCTAATTCCTAAAATTCCGTACCACCAGAACTGTGGGAGTACAGTAAATTCAAAAAGAGGGTTTGCAGTAGTTCAAGAAGGTTGCTGGTGAGCCACCATCAATGGACAATTATAGATGGACTTTAACTGTTCAGGAGAACTCCATCATCAAGGCCACACTTCATTGGACCCTTGAAAGCGGAGGAAACGCGGGAGACCAAAGGCAGAAATGAGGACCCTGAACCACAAGAAGACAGTAAAGAAGATGGCCAAGGACTGTCAGAGATGGAGGGCCTTCATTGCTGCCTTAACCACCAGCAGCGTAACAGGCAGTAACTACTTTAACCATTGGATTTGCTCATGATGTTTACAACCCATAAGTGAATGTTTTAGAGAAGCAAATTTACCTGCTAGTCTGATTGAAGTGCCATTAAAATACTGCAGTATGTGGGCTACAAATTACAATGCGAGTTGGGAAAAGCATGTCAAAATGGCAAGGTTACAATGGGGAGGGAATGGTTTCAATATGCAGGTAGATTGGAAAATCAGGTTGGTGTTGGATCCCAAGAGAGAATTTGTAGAATACCTATGAGATGGCTTTTTAGAGCAGATTGAGGTTGAGCAAGTTTGTGATTGAGGTCCAGGTACAATCTGCAGAAAGCCATCTCATGGGCAAAGTGGCTAAACTTAAATCAACGAAAGATGCTCAACTGATATGGCAGTGTTTGCATGCTAACTTAAAATAAAGAGACATGGACGATAACAGGGCTTCACTTCCAGGAGCACTCAGTGCCTTCTACGCTCACTTTTACTGGCAAAATGTGGAGAAATTATTATGACCTCTCTCAGGCCCTGTGATTTCAGTTACTGAGGCCAATGTGCGAGCAGCCTTCAGAAGGGTGAACCCACGAAATGTATGTGGCCCAGACAGGGTACCTAGCCAAGTACTAAAGACTTCTGCTGATCAACTGGCTGAGGTGGTTACCTTCGCTTCGGCAGTCTGAAGTACCTATCTGCTTCAAGAAGACCACGCATAGCAGTGCCTACAAAGAATGTGATAACCTACCTCAATGACTAGTGTGGGAAGAACAGGGTCCTGTCCGGTTGGCTGCCAGTGACTAGCACTGTTCCACAGGGTCGGAATTGGGACCACTTCTTTTCACGTTAAATGGATGACAGAGTTGATGGCCTTGTGGCCACGTTTGCAGATGATAGTTGGAGGGGCTGGTGATGTTGAAGAAGCAAGGAGATTGCAAAGGGACTTGGACATAGTGGCAGGATGGGCAAAGAAGTGGCAGATGGAATATACTGTAGTATAGGGAAACGTAAGGAAGTAGCCCAAGAAATAGTGGATGCATTAGTGATAATTTTTCAAAACTCGTTAGATTCTGGACTAGTTCCTCAGGATTGGAGGGTGGCTAATGTAACCCCACTTTTTAAAAAAGGAGGGAGAGAGAAACCGGGGAATTATAGGCCGGTTAGCCTAACGTCGGTGGTGGGGAAACTGCTGGAGTCAGTTATCAAGGATGTGATAACAGCACATTTGGAAAGCGGTGAGATCATCGGACAAAGTCAGCATGGATCTGTGAAAGGAAAATCATGTCTGACGAATCACATAGAATTTTTTGAGGATGTAACTAGTAGAGTGGATAGGGGAGAACCAGTGGATGTGGTATATTTGGATTTTCAAAAGGCTTTTGACAAGGTCCCACACAGGAGATTAGTGTGCAAACTTAAAGCACACGGTATTGGGGGTAAGGTATTGGTGTGGGTGGAGAATTGGTTAGCAGACAGGAAGCAAAGAGTGGGAATAAACGGGATCTTTTCAGAATGGCAGGCGGTGACTAGTGGGGTACCGCAAGGCTCAGTGCTGGGACCCCAGTTGTTTACAATATATATTAATGACTTGGGATGAGAGAATTAAATGCAGCATCTCCAAGTTTGCGGATGACACGAAGCTGGGTGGCAGTGTTAGCAGTGAGGAGGATGCTAAGAGGATGCAGGGTGACTTGGATAGGTTGGGTGAGTGGGCAAACTCATGGCAGATGCAATTTAATGTGGATAAATGTGAAGTTATCCACTTTGGTGGCAAAAATAGGAAAACAGATTATTATCTGAATGGTGGCCGATTAGGAAAAGGGGAGGTGCAACGAGACCTGGGTGTCATTATACACCAGTCATTGAAAGTGGGCATGCAGGTACAGCAGGCGGTGAAAAAGGCGAATGGTATGCTGGCATTTATAGCGAGAGGATTTGAGTACAGGAGCAGGGAGGTACTACTGCAGTTGTACAAGGCCTTGGTGAGACCACACCTGGAGTATTGTGTGCAGTTTTGGTCCCCTAACCTGAGGAAAGACATCTTTGCCATAGAGGGAGTACAAAGAAGGTTCACCAGATTGATTCCTGGGATGGCAGGACTTTCATATGAAGAAAGACTGGATGAACTGGGCTTGTACTCGTTGGAATTTAGAAGATTGAGGGGGGATCTGATTGAAACGTATAAGATCCTAAAGGGATTGGACAGGCTAGATGCAGGAAGATTGTTCCCGATGTTGGGGAAGTCCAGAACGAGGGGTCACAGTTTGAGGATAGAGGGGAAGCCTTTTAGGACCGAGATTAGGAAAAACTTCTTCACACAGAGAGTGGTGAATCTGTGGAATTCTCTGCCACAGGAAACTGTTGAGGCCAGTTCATTGGCTATGTTTAAGAGGGAGTTAGATATGGCCCTTGTGGCTACAGGGGTCGGGGATATGGAGGGAAGGCTGGGGCGGGGTTCTGAGTTGGATGATCAGCCATGATCATAATAAATGGTGGTGCAGGCTCGAAGGGCCGAATGGCCTACTCCTGCACCTATTTTCTATGTTTCTATGTATGTCATGTAGTTTGGTGGAAGGAATTTTCTCGCCATGGAGAAAATATTTTATAGATGGGGAGAAGATTCAAAAATCAGAGGTGCAAGTGGACCTGGGAGTCCTTAAAGTTTAACTTTCAGGTTGTGTCAGTGGTAATGAAGGCAAGTACAATATTAGCATACATTTCAAGAGGAGTAGAATATAAGACCAAGGATGTAATGCTGTGGCTTTAAAGGGCATTGGTCAGACCCCACTTGGAATATTGTGCACTGTTTTGGGCCCCTTATCTATTAAAAGATGAGCTGGGATTGGAGACGGTCGAGAAGAAGTTTACGAGAATTATGCTAGGAATGAAATAATTAACATATGAGGAGCATTTGATGGCTCTGGTCCTGTACTCACTGGAGTTTAGAATAATAAGGGGGAATCTCATTGAAACGTATCAAATATTGGAAGACTTGGACAGAGTGGAGGTGGAGAGGAGGTTTCCTGTAGTGGGTGAATCTAGGACCAGTGGGCACAGCCTCAGAATAGAAGGAGATCCATTTTGAACAGCGGAGAAGGATTTCCTTTAGCCAGAGGCTGGTGAGTCTGTGGAATTCATTGGTAAAGATGGCTGTGGAGTCCAAGTCATTGAGTTTATTTAAGTAAAGGTTGATGGATTCTTGATTACTCAGGGCATCAAAGGTTATGGGAAGAAGGCAGGAAAATGGGGATAATAAATCAGCCTTGATGGAATGTCGAAGCAGACCTGATGAACTGAGTGGCCCAATCCTGATTCTATGTCTTAATTCAACTAGAACCTTCCTGGTCTAATATTCTAAGCATTTGCCAAGAAAGGATTGTATCTGGTACACCTTGATTTTGCTGATTATTCTGCTACCTGCAGGGAATCTCTGAGCATTTATTCCAATATGCTTCATTTGGACCGTAAGATCATAAAATACAGGAGCCAAATTAGGCCATTTCCTCGTGGCTGATCCAGTTTCCCTCTCAGGCCCAATCTCTTGCCTTATCCTCGTATCCCTTCATGCTCTGAACAATCAAGAATCTATCAACCTTTAGCTAAAATATACATAAAGATCTGGCCTCCAAGGCTTCCTGTGGCAAAGAATTCCACAGATTCACCACTCTCTGGCTAAAGAAATTCCTCCATCTCCATTCTAAAAGGACATCTCTCTACTCTGAGGCTGTCCCTCTGATCTTAGACTCTCCCACCAGAGAAAACATCATCTCCACATCCACTCTATGAAGGTCTTTTACTATTCGATAGGTTTCAATAAGGTCACCTATTATTCTTCTGAATTCTAGTTATTACTGGTCCAAAGCCATCAAATGTTCTTCACGTGACAAGCCATTCAATTCTGGAATCATTTTCGTGAACCTACTTTGAACCTGTCCAGTTTCAGCACATCCTTTCTAAGATAAGGGGCCAAAAACTGCACATGATACTCAAATAAGGTCTCACTGGTCGTTATAAAGTCTCAACATTACATCCTTGCTTTTTATTCCATTCCATTGGAAATGAATGCTGACATTGCATTTGCCTTCCTCACCACAGACTCAAACTGCAAATTAACCTTTAGGGAATCTTGCACAAGGTCTCCCAATTCAGTTTTTTGTATTTTCTCTCCATTTGGAAAATAGTCAACCCTTTCATTTCTTCTATCAAACTGCATGACCATACCCATCCTGACACTATATTTCATCTGCCATTTCTTTGCCCATTCTCCTAATCTGTCTGTTCTTTTGTAGCCGCTACATTTCCTCAAAACTATCTGCTTCTCCATCTACCTTCGTATCATCTGCAAACTTTGCAACAAAGCCATTAATTCCATCATCCAAATCACTGATGTGTAGCGTAAAAAGAATCAGTCCCAACACAGACCCTTGTGGAACACTACTAGTCACCAGCAGCCAACCAGAAAAGGCTCCTTTTATTCACACTTTTTGCCTCCTGCCAATCAGCCACTGCTTTATCCATGCTAGAATCTTTTCTTTAATACCATGGGCTTGTAGCCTGTTAAACAGCTTTGTATGGCACCTTGTCAAAGGCCTTCGGAAAATCCAAGTGCACAATATCAGCTAATCTTCCTTTGTCTATCCTGCTTATTATTGCTTGAAAGAATTCCAACAGATTTGTCAGGCAAGAGTTTCCCTTGAGGAACCATGCTGACTTACAGTCTATTTTATCATGTGCCTTCAAATACCATGAGACCTCATCTTTAGTAATTGACTCCAGCATCTTCCAGCCACTGAGATCAGACTAACTGGCCTATAGTCTCCTTTCTTCTGCTCTCTATCCCTTCTTGAGGAGTGGAGTGATATTTGCAATTTTCCAGTCTTCCAGACCCATTCTAGAATCTAATGATTCTTGAAAGAACATGACTAATACCTCCACAATCTTGTCAGCCACCTCTTTCAGAACCCTGGGGTGCACACCAACTGGTCCAAGAGACTTACCTACCTTTGACCTTTCAATTTCCCAAGAGCCTTCTTTCTGGTTATGGTAACTTCACACGCTTCATGACCCCTGACACCTGGAAGTTCCACCATTCTGCTAGTGTCTTTCACAGTGAAGACTGATGCAAAATACTTATTCAGTTCATTCACCATTCTGTTGTCCCCTATTACTACCTCTCCAGCAACGTTTTCCAGCGGTCCGATATGCACTCTTGCCTTGCTTTTACACTTTATGGATCTGAAAAAACTTCTGGTAGCCTCTTTAATATTATTGGCTAGCCTACTTTCGTATTCCATCCTTGCTTTCTTAATGACTTTAGTAGTTGCTTTCTGCTGGTTTTTAGAAGCTTCCCACTAATTCTTGCTGAATTATATGCCCTCTCTTTGACTTTGATTTCTCTTGTTAACCACTGTTGTGTCATCTTTCCTTTAGAACTCTTCTTCCTCTTTGGGATGTATATATCCTGTGCCTTCCAAATTGCTTCCAGAAAATCCAGCTGTTGTTGCTCTGCTGTCATCTCTGCCAGTGTTCTTTTCCAATTTATTCTTTCCAACTCCTGTCTCTTGCCTCTGTAAATTCCTTTACTCCACTGTAATACTGATACATCTGACTTTAGCTTCTGCTTCTTAAATTTCAGGGTTAATTTCAACCTTATTATAATCATTTTCCCCAAAGGGTTCTTTTACCTTAAGCTCTCTAATCAATTCTGATTAATTGCACAACACCCAAACCAGAATTGCTGATCCCCTAGTGGGCTCAACCACGAGCTGCTCTAAAAAGCCATCTTGTAGGCATTCTAGAAATTCCCCCACCAACCTGATTTTCGCAATATACCTGCATATTGAATACCCCATGACTATTGTAACATTGCCCATTTAGCATGCATTTTCTATCTCCAGTTGTAACTTGTAGGCCACATCCTTACCACTGTTTGGGCGTCTGTATATAATTCCCATCAGAGTCTTTTTACCTTTGCAGTTCCTTAGCTGTATCCATAATGATTCAATACTTCCCAACCCTAGGTCACCTCTTTCTAATGATTTGATTTCGTTTTTTATGAACAGAGCAACACTGCCTCCTCTGCCTTCCTGCCTGTCCTTTCGATACAATGGATTCATTGGATATTAAGCTCCCAGGTATAATCTTCCTTCAGCCATGATTCAATGATGCTTACAACCTCATGCCTGCTAAACCGCAACTGTGCTGGAAGTTCATCTACCTTATTCCGTAGACTGCCCACAGTCAGATAAAACACCTTTAATCCTGTATTCACCCTTTTTGATTTTGTCTGCCTTTTATGTTGCAACATATCCTGTTGACTGCAATTGTGCTCTATCAACAGCCTCTCCTTGCTACACATTGTCTCTGTTTGTAAACCAGCTACCTGTTCTTCAGCTCTATTATCCACCTTTCCTATGATGCTTCTTGCATTAAAATATAGGCAGCTCAGGACAGTAATCGCACCATGCTCAACCTTTTGATTCCTAACTTTGTCTCAAGTGTTACCAACATCTGCCTCCACAACCTCTCCACTAAGTGTCCTGGCATTCTGGTTCCCATCCCCCTGCAATTCTAGTTTAAAATCCACTACGCCTTCCATTTTTTTTGTATTCCTCAATATCTGAACTACTTGTATACCATTCTACCAATAGTGATGTAATCTTCAAGATGCAAGGAGCCTACTGTTTAGTGGAACTTTCAGTTACCATTCCTTTTGCTTTACTGCCACTGAGCAAGACTTGACTCAAATTCCACTTTCTCCTGGATCTCATGGTCTTTTGCTTTCCTGTTCAATTAACGCAAATTGGGTGTGGTAAAGCTTGTTAAATGGAAGTTAAAATCAAACCACTTATCAATAAGTGTGTTATTTAATCAAATGCTTAAGATGAAAATTCCAGCCCCCAAAACCTTAACAATCATAAGAACGATGTTAAGACTTGGAGAGATGAAACAGAAACAACGAGAGGAAAGCTCTCCATGATGTTAATGTAATTGTCCAATGTAATCAGTGGAAATTATACATGACCAGTTTTTTTTAACATGTGCTTCATCATTTTTGAAAATTATGGATGTGACCTTTAATACTAGATCTGAAATCACATATATGAAAAACAGGCGAGTCAGCTAATTCTGTCTATGATCCTCCCAAATCTCATACTTTCAACTCTGCTGTCATATTTGGCATTCATACTATGCAAGTTTCCCCAATCAACATCACTAACTACTCTTTTGGTTGTATTGCAAGCAAACTTAAAGGTTTGAAAAAACACAAATTAATTCTCTGTGCATTGAAGATTTGTGCATTTTTTATTTGTTTACACGTTTGGCTTAGCACATGTAATTGCATGCTGTAAAGAGAACTTGCATAGTATACAATAAAATAATGGATATAATTTTCTCAATCTGCTGGCCCATATTTGAGTACATCTGTTGTGCTTTGAATTGCTGAAAATGAATGTTCTATTAATTCACTGGTTTCATACAAAATATTACAAGGAAATAATTAAACTTTGAAATCAACTAAAGCCAGGAAAATCAGTAGTGCAAAAAAGGGAGATGTGTGAGATTTCCCATACCCAATATCCTGCAGTGCCCACAAGCTATGCCTAAAATCCAGGAAGTGCTTTGGAAAACATAATTTTTCAGGATGGTGGTACTATGGCCATTCCCAGTAGATCTGCCATTGGCATGAAGGATAGGTTTATTCCTGTTGCCACACACAATTTGTGGGAGTAAGGAGTGATTAATTCCAAAGGGTATGATCTTAAAATCATATTTAGGGGCTATGCTTATTCACACAGTTAAGCAGAGAACTGCGCAATTTAAGCTCTCCTTAATAAGAAAAGCGGTTCTGAACAAAATAAAGTAAAAATACAGTAGCATTTAGCAAAAAATGCACATCAAATCTGGATGACAGATCAACTGCTTTCAGAAACCATGCTTAGGACAGTTTCCAGAATCTCTAGTAATTATGCAAATACAAACATAATTCATAAAAATAAAGAAACAGCATACAAGGATGTATGACTGAAGTGTTGGATACTTACACTGGATTTGCATGTCTATCTTTATAGGCTCTGTCTTACATAACACAAGCTGAAAATATGCTTAGTCTATTGCATAAAGGCAAACCACCCTTTGAATATGCTGACACTACAAAAAATGTTAAGATGTGTTCCTTTGAACGAGCCTGTGTCTATATTCTCAAAGGAGAGGTAAGAGAAACAATTTTATTTCTGTATATTATTTATTGTGTATCGTCATTGTATCAAAGTTCGCCAGGTTCCTTATTGTATCATTAGTGGAACTTCAGAAGTGATTAAAGTGTCTGCCTTTTTGTGGTTCTGCTGAAGTTCAGGAGCTCTTTATTGACTTGCAATCTGTAAGGATTGCTGAGAAGGCCAGAATTTATAGCTCAATCCTGGTGACCCTCAGGAAGAAGCCACTTTTTTGGATGGCTGTGCTTCTTTGGGTGAAAGTTTTCCTAAGTATTGTTGAGTATGAAATTCAAATATTTCGGCCACATGATGGTATGTGCCTTGGCGAGGACCCTATAATTGGAAGTGTGCTATTTACATTACCTCTCGGCCTTGTCACTTTTCATGATTGAAGATCTCAAGATGATCCAGAATCAGAATCCGGTTTAATATCATGGGAATATGTGTGAACTTTCTTGTTTTGCGGCAGCAGTATAATGCAATACATAAAATTGTAAATTGTAGTGAGAATTGGTTAAATTAAGTAAGCAGTGCAAAAAAGAGGAAAAAAGGGAAAAGTAGTGCGGAATTGTTCATGGGTTCAATGTCCATTCATAAATCTGATGGCGGAGGGCAAGAAGCTATTCCTGAGCCGCTGAGTGTGTGCCTTCAGGCTCCTATGGTAGCAATGAGAAAAATGGTAGCTCATGCAGACATGGGATTTTGTGTTTACTGAGAGTCAAAATGAAAATGATGCAATTGTCAGCAAACACAGCCATTTCTAACCTTGTGAAGGAAAGAAAGTTAATCGATGAAGCAGCTGAAGTAGGTTGGATGCAGAGAAATTCAAAGGAACGATGATTTGCAAAGATGTTGCCGGGACTGGAGTACCTGAGTTATGGGAAAAGGTTGATAGTTTAGAACTTTATTCCCGAGAGCATAGAAGATTGAGGGGAGATTTGATAGAGGTATTCAACATTATGAGGGGTATAGATAGGGTAAAGGCTAGCAGGCTTTTTCCACTGAGTTTGGGTGGGACTACAACTAGAGGTCATGGGTTAAGGTGAAAGGTTAAAAGTTTAAGGGAAACATGAGGGGAAACTGCTGCACTCAGAGGGTCATGACAGTGTGAAATGAGCTGCCAGTGCAATTGGTGCATGCAAGCTCAATTCCAATGTTTAAGAGAAGTTTAGATAGGTACATGAATGGAAGGGGTATGAAGGACGATGGGACCAGGCAGTTTAAATGGTTTGGCATAGACTAGATGGGCCAAAGGGCCTGTTTCTGTGCTGTACTTATCTATGATCCTATGACTGAGAACAATATTCTTCATTTGTGCAAGGCAAGACTAAGACCAGTGATGTAGAAGGATTCTTCATTGCAGTTTCTGTAACAATTTTGTTTTACTAGTCAGGGTTGTTAGCTTTGAGCTGAACCTGGAGGACCAGTGGACCACTCTTAGTATGGCCTCTATTCTTTGACCTATTTAGCATAGGTGACCCTACAAAGAGCCAAAGCATAGAGCTCTGACTCCAGCCAACATAGCTCTCTGAGTCATTGAGGCAAGCAAACCTCCAAACCCTATGATAAGGTTGTAGTCCTCTTGGAGGATTTCAAAGGTTCAAAGCTCTTCCAAGCTTTATCCGTAGAAAAACAGGAATTTTCATGTTATAATATGTAATGATTTTCTTAACCAACATCAGTCGTCATCATTGTCTGGAGAATATTGTTTGAAAATGATCTTATGCATAACTATGCATACAGGTAGTTTATTGTATGTTAAAATTCCACATACAATGTAACTTTTGTCTCAGCTTGATCAAGCTAATTAACTAACTCAATTGTACTTGCTGGTTCACTTTTCATTGATTCATTGATCTGCCTCAGGTACAATTTAAGACTGGTCATATGGATGAAGCTGAGAATCTTTTCAAGAAAGGCTTAATGTTGCTGAACAAGAATTTTCCAAATTTCTGTATGGCACAGATAATTACATGTGCTGTTGAAAAATACAAATATTCCAAGAGGCCACGTGACAGAGATATGTTATCGGACGTCACTAAGTATGAATTGTTTTAATATATTTTGTATAGTGCTTTTATTTTCCTGGCCTGAAATCATTAATGGACAAGTGCATTTGTAGATTTCAAATATTTATTTATTTATTTATTTATTTATTGAGATATAGCACAGAATTCACCACACCGCCCAGCCATCCTCCGATTTAACCCTAGCTTAATCGCAGGACAATTTGCAATGACCAATTAACTTATCAACCAGTACATATTTGGACTGTGGGAGGTAATTCACATGATCACGACAAGGATATACAAACAGTGGCGGGAATTGAACCCAGGTCGCCTGTATTGTACGCTACCCTGCTGCCCAAGATACAAATTTCAGTCCTCTGGAAGCTATTCAATATTTCCAATTATATTTGAGGAATACAATAGCTTAGTCAGTAGTAGAATATTCAGTGATAGAATTTCCACTTCCACAACTGCTCTGGAATTAGACCAAATCACTTACAAGATCCATCATGAGATTGGAAGCCCCACAGAGATGGTTAATGTCATGCTGTAACTCAAAGTATCCAACATTTGCCAAACTGAAGAAAATTGGACTGATAAAACTAACTTCAATGAAGAAAGGCAGGTAAAGTAAATTAACAGGAAGGTATGATTTGTGTATAACATCATTATCCAAAGAAACAAAGACACACCTGGCATAAACTCTTTTTATATTGGGACTTAATGGAGGAAGTGCCCATACTATTAGTGACATCTCCAGGAAAACAAAATTAAATTTGGAGAGTCTGATGTCACTTGTCCATAATTGCAAGGCATTTGCCTTGGAATCCTTGGGGAATGTATGTCACTATTTAAAAGGTAGAAATTCATTCTTAAAGGAAAAGAATTTACCTGAATTTTCAAGAATGGATAATTATACATGATCTGAACCCCTGGGGGCATCAGAAAGGTGTTTTCCCTGCTGTTTTAATAATTTTTATCCTACTCTGCATTACACTTGCACTAAATTTTATTTCTAGAGTATCAGTGTTTGAACCTGCTGTATGTGACCCGATGAAAGAGTATCAACCCCAGAATTGTGATGTGATCTTGTTTGACGAGACTAATGCAATTAATTTTTTTTTTAGAAAAAGTGGAGTAACAACAGATAGGTATAAATATCATCACACTAAACCATAAGTTAAGGATTGCTTTCATGTGTGTTGAGATTTTTAAACAGAGCTATCTAATGTTATGCCCAATGCTTATTCCAAAAAACCATAAGAAATTGGTCATTTTGTTTAGTTCAATTTCATAAGCCAATCAATGGCCTCCTTTCAAAGATAGGATGATGTAGTCTTTGTCCTCTTTCAAAAGTTTATTTGCCTCCTTACTACCATGAATCATTTACACATTTGTATAGCTAAGAAGCTATGGATTCCTTGTTCTTTTATTTTCTTGCATCATCATATGCAAAGAGACATTTTCTTTTCTCTAAAGTGCACACTAGACATTATAGCAATACACTGTAAAAGATGTTTTTACTCAGCCTATGTAACTGACCACAAAATAAAAGCTGAAGCCGCTGTCGCAGAAATCCCACCATTTGCACTTAAGCTGCAATGTTTACATTCATTAATGATGTTATTTACAATCCTAACATATAGCCTGCAGTATGAGAAGTCTTGCTTACATGCCCTGTTGGCTCCAAAAAAGAATTTTTGGAAATGCAGTCTCTCATAAGTCTTTTTTTTTTGGTTTTCATTGCTTATTTGTATTTTTATTTTTGCTGTTTAAGATTATATATGTTGTAAGATAAATGTGTCACGAACATTGATTTCTTGAACTTCCTGTAATTGCCCCCCCTTCACTATTCCCCATTCCTGCTTCCCTCCTTCACCTTATCTCCTTACCTACCTATCACCTCCCTCTGGTACTTCTCCCCCTTCTCTTTCTTCCATGGTCTTCTATCCTCTCCTGTCAGATTGCCCCTTCTCCAACCCTTCATCTCTTTCAACAATCAACTTCCCAGATCTTTACTTTAATTCTTCCCCCCTCCCAGTTTCACCTACCACCTGCAACCCTGTCCTCCTCCCTCCCCTCCCCCACATCCTTATCCTGACTTCCCTTTCTTTCCAGTCCTGATAAAGGATCTCAGCCCAAAATATCGACTGCTTACTCTTTTCCATAGATGCTGCCTGGGCTTCTGAGCATTTTGTGTGTGTTGTGAGACTTCTATTCCCAATATCCTTTCTTGAGACATCCCTACTCCTTGCTGGTATTTGAAATGACCAAGCTGGAAAAGGCACAGTTCATTGGTGGGGGGGAGGGGGGAGTCCATGCTACATCCAGATTTGGAAGAGGAAACATAGTTGCTGAGAGGTCAAAACATGCATGATTATATCCTGTTGACTAAGGGCATATGAGAACTACACTTATTAGCCAGATGGCTCATGCTGAAGTTCTTAACTCTTGCTCTTCACACTGGAGGATGCGACCTGTGGCACCTCCTGAAAGCCAATAAGTAAATAGCTTGCACCCAAGAATGGCAGTTCTCATTGTGGAAGAGTTACAACTACATTAGGCATTGATTCTTCTGTAAAGATGTATCTAAAATTATTAATTATTCCTTGTGTAAGTGAGGCATAAACCTAATAAAGCAGGAAGACTTTTTGGGGTGCACTAAAGAGAAGGTCATGAGGCCATCAGGCACTTGTGCCCTTTTATCTATTCCTGCTGGAGGAGGGTGTCTGCTTATGAATAGATTCCCCCTCACCCTCACCCTCTCACCCAATGGTGCTGGAGTCCTGGGCCTTGGACAGGGTTTAATCGACATGGATTGTGGGTTCATGTTAAGATGTGTTTCTGGTTGGTCCTTCTTTTGGTATATTTTTGTGCAGTTTTGACCAGGGCAGACAGGACCTGCGGTCTACAGATAACGAAGACACAGTGCTGGGTTAGGTTGAAATGAGCTGGACTGATTATGACTGGATCCTTCTGATAATCTTGTGATTGAGTGTTTTATATTCTGTTTTTTGCTCCTAATTTTTTTTCCACTTCCACAATTGTTTTACTTACTGTTTCGTGGCTCTCTGTGGGAAGATGAATCTGAGACTTCTATATGACATACATGCTTTGATAATAATTTACTTCAAGTTTTTGTATTCAAAGTAATTGGAAGCATGCAACTATTTAGAACTTGTATGTCAGAGAAATGCTACATATATTTGGTCTTGGTTTCTCTAGGCATGTAAGTAAGACTTCTCATACTGCAGACTATATGGTAGGATTGAAAATCACATTATTAATGAATCTCATGGCTTTATAAAGCCATCCCGAGCACATCAGCTCGGTTGAGGACCCATTCTGAGAATATACAGCGGAAGACACTGAAGTGCGTTTTCTCAACGCGATGACAAGGCACTGTTTGCGTGTGTGTGTGTGTGTGTGTGCGCGCGCGTGTGCGCGAATGCATGTTTGTAAACAGTGCGTCTACCGAGTGCTCTCCGTCATACATTTTTATCGGAAATTTTACTATGACAATATTAGAATAAAACAATGTATTCCGTTTCTTGTTAATAACGTTTGAATTTATTATCTGTCCTCTTTTTGCAGTGATGACACCTCGCCTGTTGTTTATCAGCAGATTCATTGCCTGTCATACTTATGGCAGACATTCTGTCTTAAAAAGAACTTTCATTGCAAATTGCCTGCATTGCTGACGATATTAATGGAAATGAACTGTGCTGAAGATTCTAAGAGTGAATTTCAGGTTTGTTTCATCTGCTAAGGTGGTCTTCTCAATATGCTAAAATATTAATTACAATTAATTATGTATTTTTTTCAATAACATATGACTGATTTTTACTGTGAAGATCTCTGAAAGTGAACTGTTGCTGACAGTACAATCATTTATTACAGAATATTGTTAATCCCCTGTAATAAAAACAAAAGAGGAAATCCCAACCCCTATAGCTGAACTGCCAGGGAACCAGTGATGATGGTGGAGCAAGACCTCAACTTGTCATCATGAAGTCCCAACCAGAATTTGCTTTCTGCTCTGCAGCATATTGAATAGCAGATCAGGAGCATATTTCCCAGAGAGGTTAAGGTGGTTTTTCTTGCATGATTTTAAGGCATACAGCAAATTATGGTGGCAACAATTTCCTGGTTGCCAAGCAGGTCATATGCTCTACCTTCTGATAAAAGTTTTTTATTGACATAGTCATTGGAACTTTGTGAAAACAAGACCATAAGATATTGGAGGTAGTATTAGGCCATTTGGCCCATCTAGCCTGATTCGCCATTTCAACATGGCTGATCCATTTTTCCTCCGGGCCCCAATCTCCTGCCTTCTCCCCGTATCACTTCATGCCCTCACTAATCTAGAATCTATCAACCTCTGCTTAAAATATACTTAATGACTTGGCCTCCACAGCTGCCTGTGGCAACAAATTCCACAGATTCACCACTCTCTGGCTTAAGAAAGTCCCCATCATTCTAAAAGGATGCACCTCTATTCTGAGGCTGTGTCCTCTGGTCTTAGACTCTCCCACCAGAGGAAACATCCTCTCTATCTAGGCCTTTCAACATTCAATAGGTTTCAATGTTCCCCCTCATTCTTCTGAATTCCAGTGAGTAGAGGCCTAGAATATGTTCATTATATATTTTATGTATATCTTACATAAAGTCATACATAAGGCACTGATGCATCTAATTTCTCAGACAAGTGGCAGAGGTTCAAAAATTGTCGAAATAGGTCCACCCCAGTTTTGGAATTTGTCAGTCATTCTGACCTCGTGCCACTCCTCTGCGCACAACTGCGATAACAACACAATAAAGGTGGAGCAGAAACGGAAGGAGAAAATTATTGTGAGAAAGAGGAACGATATTATTTCTTGATCAAAAATAATTAGAGGGGAAAATGGTATTGACTATATGTGAAGAATGTTTTCCCCTACTGATCTATTCCATTCTTGTCTCTTGGTTCAATGTTTCAATTTAATATCAGAGAATGCATACACTATACAACCTGAAATTTTTACTCTTCACAAACATCCAAAAAAACACCCAAAGAATGAATGACAGAAAATGTTAGCAATCCAAAGCCTTGATAGAGGGTCCTGGTGAGATTATGTCTAGAATATGGGTTGCTTGTCTGGGCTCTCTGTCTGAATAAGGAAGCCTTTCTAACAGAGAGGGTGTTATGAAGTTGTAATAGATTGCTTCCAGGGCTTTTATTGTGAGGGGCGATTAAATAGATCAGGCCTACAGGCTCAGGTTTAGAAAAACAAGTGATAACTTCATTGAAATATACAAGATTTTTACTGGTCTGTGTCATGTAGATGTAGCGTTGATGTTTCTACTGGATGGGAGGGTCTCATAACAAGGATCACGGGCTCAACATGTTGTTGCCTTTTGGAATTGAGGTAAGAAGAAATTTGCTCATCCATAGGGTAGAGAATCCTTGGAATTATCCAATCATGAGTTTTGTAGAGGCTCAGTTGCTGAGTATATTCAAAGTGAAAAGGAAATCAAGGGCATGACTTAGTACACGAATGTGTTGTTGAGGTTAAAAATTAACCAAGGACCTACTTGAATGGTGGAGCAGAGATAAGTCCCAAGAACTTGTTCTGCCATTGATCCTCTTGGAAACTTCATGAACGCCAAGAGGCATGAACATATTTTGATGAAATTTCCTGATACCAAGAAATCATCTCTTAAATACATCGTTTCCTATGATGCTGATGATGTGCTCAGGAAAATGTTGCGGCAAAATTGGAGCTTGCCACAGATGGTAGTTGCAGTGAGGAAAGAATCAGTAGTTTAAAGCTTAGACCTGTGCTAATTTTCAAAGATGTTCTGAGTGCTGTTTAGTTTCTTTCTTCGTGTTATGAGATTGTATACAGGGGGCTATTCTTTCTGAAATTTCTCAGTAAGTCCATGTTGATGGGGCTTAATTTGTTGACCTATGGGCACTGTTGGAGGTGTGGCAGCAGTGCCAAGCAGGAAACAACATCTCCCTGTAAATCTCATTCAGCTACTCCTAAGCTTATACAGTGGCATGCAAAAGTTTGGGCACCCCTGGTCAAAATTTCTGTTACTGTGGATAGCTAAGCGGGTAAATGATGAACTGATTTCCAAAAGGCATAAAGTTAAAGGTGACACATTTATTTAATATCTTAAGCAAGAAAACTTTTTCATTTCCATCTTTTACAGTTTCAAAATAACAAAAAAAGGAAAACGGCTCGAAGCAAAAGTTTGGGCACCCTGCATGGTAGTACTTAGTAACACCCCCTTTGGCAAGTATCACAGCTTGTAAACGTGTTTTTTAGCCAGCTGAGAGTCTTTCAATTCTTGTTTGGGGGATTTTTGCCCATTCTTTCTTGCAAAAGGCTTCTAGTTCTATGAGATTCTTGGGCTGTCTTGCGTGCACTGCTCTTTTGAGGTCTATCCACAGATTCTCGATGATGTTTAGGTCGGGGGACTGTGAGGGCCATGGCAAAACCTTCAGCTTGTGCCTCTTGAGGTAGTCCATTGTGGACTTTGAGGTGTGTTTAGGTTCATTATCCTGTTGTAGAAGCCATCCTCTTTTCATCTTTGGCATTTTTACAGATGGTGTGATGTTTGCTTCTAGAATTTGCTGGTATTTAATTGAATTCATCCTTCCCTCTACCAGTAAATGTTTCCCGTGCCACTGGCTGCAACACAAGCCCAAAGCATGATCGATCCACCCCCATGCCAAAAAGTTCTATTTTAACTTCATCAGTCCACGGGACTTGTTTCCAAAATGCATCAAGCTTGTTTAAATGTTCCTTTGAACCTTTTGAATATAATTTTTTGGCTGCAATGAGCAAAGGTATGTTTGGAGAAAAAAGGGTGCAGAATTTCATGAAAAGAACACCTCTCCAACTGTTAAGCACGGGGGTGGATCAATCATGCTTTGGGCTTGTGTTTCAGCCAGTGGCAGGGGGAACATTTACCGGTAGAGGGAAGAATGAATTCAATTAAATACCAGCAAATTCTGGAAGCAAACATCACACCGTCTGTAAAAATGCCGAAGATGAAAAGAGGATGGCTTCTACAACAGGATAATGATCCTAAACACACCTCAAAATCTACAATGGACTACCTCAAGAGGCACAAGTTGAAGGTTTTGCCATTGCCCTCACAGTCCCCTGATCTAAATATCATTGAGAATCTGTGGATAGACCTCAAAAGAGCAGTGCGTGCAAGACGGCCCAAGAATCTCACAGAACTAGAAGCCTTTTGCAAGGAAGAATGGGCGAAAATTCCCCAAACAAGAATTGAAAGACTCTTAGCTGGCTACAAGAAGTGTTTTCAAGCTGTGATACTTGCCAAAGGGGGTGTTACTAAGTACTGCCATGCAGGGTGCCTAAATTTTACTTCAGGCCCTTTTCCTTTTTTGTTGTTTTGAAACTGTAAAAGATGGAAATAAAGAAGTTTTCTTGCTTAAAATATTAAAGAAATGTGTCATCTTTAACTTTATGCCTTTTGGAAATCAGTTCATCTTTTACTCGCTTAGCTATCCACAGTAACAGAAATTTTGACCAGGGGTGCCCAAACTTTTGCATGCCACTGTAGATTCAGTTCTAAAGGTAATAATTAGTTAGTCTCATCTTTCCTTTCTACAGAGCCCTTTGGACCTCCTACTCCATTTAGGTTGTTTAAAACAGCAGGATGACATAAAGGCATCATATTCTCTTTCTGTATTTGGAGGCTAAAACCTAATGGTAATCACAAAGTCACAGTGTTCGTTTTAGGTTCAGGTCAGTGGTTTTCCAGATACGAATACAGTAAAAGAAATCCAACCAGTGGGCCCCTTTAAATGGATCACTTCCACCTGTCTGATCTGCTCCTGGCAAAGTTATCCCTTGTTTATCTGCTGTAAGTAACGCTGACGGAAATGTTCCATGGGATCAAATGATGGGACATCTGGTTCCGTATGACATCCATCTAATTTGCATGTGGGAGCTGATGAAAGGTGAGCCAAAGCAGTGCTGTCTCTGATCTGAATCCAGAAAAACTATTAAAATAAAAAAAAAATGGGCAGAAACCTTTTGGATGTGGACCCCATCCTAACTTTCTCAGAACTAACTTATTCACATATTGTCACATATGATTTTCAACAGTTTTATAATTGTAATGTAATGGTTTATACTTACAAAGCAAATGAAATGTATATTTAAAAGTATATTCTTTAGCCTGTATTTCTAATGGTTTAATTATTTAAACCTAGTGGAATTTAGACTTGGGGTACAATCGTCCAAAAATCCAGTGCTTTTAAAACTGATATTTCTCACTTCTACTGAAACTCATTTACATGAACATTAAACCTGCCAACATGTGCAATCAGCAGTACTTAAAAATAAATTTGAAAATAAGGCTTTGAAAAGTATTCCATAAATTATTTAGAAATTAAGTTTGTTTAATGCAGCTGAAATGATTTTATTGCAAGAGATTTTTCTTTCAGCAAAATGGTTTCCGTTTTAAAACATGTTCTCTGCTTCCTTCTGAGTTTCCAAAAAAACGTATTTACATATCATTAAAAGCTGAATTTGGCATCCGCTACTCCTACAGAAATCATTTTAAAAGATAATTTCAAGGAAAAAACTGCTTTAAAAATTTCCTCCTTGCATTTAAATTATAACCCGGTGAAAATTAATTAAAAAAACTGAAATTTGGTTTAAGGGAAGAAGTGCTAACATTTTTCATCATAATGTTAGTGCACTGTCTAAATAATAATGATTTTAAGTTGCAAGAAAGGTATTTTAAAAAGTATGCAGAGCCACGGATAAAGAAAAATAATTAAAAAGCTTTTGAAGTGTTCCTATTTATATAAAATTATTCACATATATAGTAAATGTGCTTGGATATTAAGTGGATCGAGGTATATGGGATTAGTTGGGAGTGTGCACCTGAAGTAAAAGATTAGCCTTGATCTGATAACGTGGGGAAAATGGGCATGAGGAGCCGAATATCCTGCTCGTGCTTGTATTTTTGTTCTTTTTATGTTCTAACTAAAAAGAATTCTTGAAACCTCACCAAAGGCCTGCAGGTGGAGTTACAGATAATGCACAACCGTGATGAACTCATCCGATGAACAGGTGGTTTATACACAAGGCCTTCTTCCAAAGCAACGTTTTAAAGCTAGCTCATTAAAATTTTTTAATTCACTCATCTGAAATTTCTTAAACACACTTTTAGTGGTCTCAATACATTTACTCTTCTTTTGGAAATTCATTCCATTTTGAAGCCAATGAATAAGACCTCGACCCATACCATAAAATCCATTCAGCATTAATGACAATTTATGGGTGGGTTGTACTCAGTAGAAATGATGCAACTGTGTAGAAACTCCAATCACACTTTTCTGATCAGTTTTTGTTCATTTGTATTCCATAGATAATTAATGCCTATATAGATGCTTTCCGCTGTTACCAATTATTGGGATTGAGAGAGAAGAGCACTAAAATGCAAATTGTAGTCCTACGGAAGTGTTTATCTCTTGACAAAAACCAGGATGGAGTATTGACAATTGGTCGTCTAGTGTGTGCAGTTTCAGAAATAAAGCTCTGTGTTGGACAACTTGCTGAATCTATCGAATATGGTACGTATAGTAAACACTGTTATTACTGATGCTGATAGCATACAAAACTACTGACTCACTGTTGCTTATGTAAATTTCCTGGAAGTCTGACCATGTTTCTTTGGATTTTTAAGGACGCCAGGCACATAAAATTGCTGGAATATTAAATAAACCCAATTTGGATGTTTTCATAATTCCTATTCTGGCCAAAGCCTTTCTCTTTACAGGCAGGTAATCTTATTCTTCTTCAATAAGTTAAGAACTTTGCATGCCTAAACAGTAATTGGAAAATCAAATTCAAAATCAGTTAACATTTTTGTAATAAATCCTGATCACGTGTGTGTGTATATATTGGTCTATTTATTTTTACTTAATTTTTATCTAACATCCTCTCTCTCTCCTTTCTCTTTTTCTCTCTCTTTTTCTCATTCTTTTTCTCACACCAGCTCACTTGCTCTATCTCTTGCTTTCTCTCTCTCCCTTTCTCTCACCCTCTCTCACCCTCTCTCTCCCCCCACCCTTCCGCCCCCCCTCTCTCTCCCCCCACCCTTCCGCCCCCCCCCTCTCTCTCCCCCTCACCCTTCCGCCCCCCCCACCCTTCCACCCCCCTCTCTCTCTCTCCACCCGCCCCCTCTCTCTCTCCCCCCCTTCCACCCCCTCTCTCTCCCCCCCTTCCACCCCCTCTCTCTCTCCCCCCTTCCACCCCCCTCTCTCTCTCTCCCCCTTCCGCACCCCTCTCTCTTTCTCCCCCCTTCTGCCCCCTCTCTCTCTCCCCCCTTCTGCCCCTCTCTCTCTCTCTCTCTCTCCCCCCTTCTGCCCCCCCTCTCTCTCTCCCCTTCCGCGCCCCCCTCTCTCCCCTTCCCCCTCTCTCCCCTTCCCCCTCTCTCCCCTTCCCCCTCTCTCCCCTTCCCCCTCTCTCCCCTTCCCCCTCTCTCCCCTTCCCCCCTCTCTCCCCTTCCCCCCTCTCTCCCCTTCCCCCTCTCTCCCCTTCCCCCTCTCTCCCCTTCCCCCTCTCTCCCCTTCCCCCTCTCTCCCCTTCCCCCTCTCTCCCCCTCTCTCCCCCTCTCTCCCCTTCCCCCTCTCTCCCCTTCCCCCTCTCTCCCCTTCCCCCTCTCTCCCCTTCCCCCTCTCTCCCCTTCCCCCCTCTCTCCCCTTCCCCCTCTCTCCCCTTCCCCCCTCTCTGTCTCCCCCTTCCGCCCCCCCCCCTCTCCCCTTCCGCCCCTCCCCCCCTCTTCCCCCTCTCTCTCTCCCTTCCGCCCCCTCTCTCTCTCGCCCTTCCGCCCCCTCTCTGTCTCCCCCTTCCGCCCCCCCTCTCCCCCTTCCGCCCCTCCCTCTCTCTCTCTCTCCCCCTTCTGCCCCCCTCTCTCTCTCCCTTCTGCCCCCCTCTCTCTCTCCCTTTTGTGTCCTCTCTCTCTCTCTCTCTCTCCCCCCTTCCGCCCCCCCTCTCTCTCCCCCCTTCCGCCCCCTCTCTCTCCCCCCTTCCGCCCCCTCTCTCTCTCCCCCCTTCCGCCCCCTCTCTCTCTCCCCCCTTCCGCCCCCTCTCTCTCTCCCCCTTCCGCCCCCTCTCTCTCTCGCCCTTCCTCCCCCTCTCTCTCTCTCGCCCTTCTGCCCTCTCTCTCTCTCTCTCTCTCTCCCTTCCGCCCCTCCCTCCCTTCCGCCCCCCTCCCTTCTGCCCCCTCCCTTCCGCCCTCTCTCTATCTCCTTTCTGCCCCCTCTCTCTCCCTTCCGCCCCCTCTCTCTCCCTTCCGCCCCCCACTCTCCCTTCCGCCCCCCTCCGTCCTCTCTCTCTCTCCCTTCTGCACTCTCTCCCTCCCTTCCGCCCCCCTCCCTTCTGCGCGCTCGCGCTCGCTCGCTCTCTCTCTCTCTCTCTCTCTCTCTCTCTCTCTCTCTCTCCCTCTCTCTCTCTCTCTCTCTCTCTCTCCCTCTCCCCCTCCCTCTCCCTTCTGCCCTCTCTCTCTCTCTCCCTTCAGCCCCCCCCTACCTCCGCCCCCCCTTCTGCCCCCCTCCCTTCCGCCCTCTCTCTATCTCCTTTCTGCCCTCTCTCTATCTCCTTTCCGCCCCCTCTCTCTCCCTTCTGCCCCTTCCTTCCGTCCTCTCTCTCTCTCTCTCCCTTCTGCACTCGCTCTCTCCTTTCTGCCCCCCTCCCCCTTCCGTCCTCTCTCTCTCTCTCTCTCTCTCTCCCCCTTCCGCCCCCCCTTCCGCCCCCCCTTTCTCCCTTCCACCCCCCACCTCTCTCTCTCCCTTCCGCCCCCCACCTCTCTCTCTCCCCCCTTCCGCCCCCTCTCTCTCTCCCCCTTCCGCCCCCTCTCTCTCTCCCCCTTCCGCCCCCTCTCTCTCTCCCCCTTCCGCCCCCTCTCTCTCTCGCCCTTCCTCCCCCTCTCTCTCTCTCGCCCTTCTGCCCTCTCTCTCTCTCGCCCTTCCGCCCCTCCCTCCCTTCCGCCCCCCTCCCTTCTGCCCCCTCCCTTCCGCCCTCTCTCTATCTCCTTTCTGCCCTCTCTCTCTCCCTTCCGCCCCCTCTCTCTCCCTTCCGCCCCCCACTCTCCCTTCCGCCCCCCTCCGTCCTCTCTCTCTCTCCCTTCTGCACTCTCTCCCTCCCTTCCGCCCCCCTCCCTTCTGCGCGCTCGCGCTCGCTCGCTCTCTCTCTCTCTCTCTCTCTCTCTCTCTCTCTCTCTCCCTCTCCCCCTTCCGCCTCCCCCTCCCTCTCCCTTCTGCCCTCTCTCTCTCTCTCTCCCTTCAGCCCCCCCTCCCTCCGCCCCCCCTTCTGCCCCCCTCCCTTCCGCCCTCTCTCTATCTCCTTTCTGCCCTCTCTCTATCTCCTTTCCGCCCCCTCTCTCTCCCTTCTGCCCCTTCCTTCCGTCCTCTCTCTCTCTCTCTCTCTCCCTTCTGCACTCGCTCTCTCCTTTCTGCCCCCCTCCCCCTTCCGTCCTCTCTCTCTCTCTCTCTCTCTCCCCCTTCCGCCCCCCCTTTCTCCCTTCCACCCCCCACCTCTCTCTCTCCCTTCCGCCCCCCACCTCTCTCTCTCTCCCTTCTGCCCCCCCTCCCTTCCGCTCCCCTCCCCCTTCTGCCCTCTCTGTCTCGCCCTCCCGCCCCCTCTGTCTCGTCCTCCCGCCCCCTCTCTCTCTCCCTCTTCCGCCCTCTCTACCCCTCCACTCTCCCCCCTCTTCCCCCTCTCCCTTAATCCCCTCTATCTCCCTCTCCCCCACCCTTCTCTTTTTTCTTTGCTCTTTCTCTCTCACTCACCTTTTCACTCTTGCTCTTAAGCCAGCCTGTCTCAAACTGCTTGAGTGGTGGTGATAAGTTGCTGATGTTAAGAGTACTCTGCTTGGTTCTGTTCATCATTTTATGGAAGGATGGGGCAGCTCTGATGATGGTGCAGGAGAGTTTACCTGGATGTTGTCTGGATTAGAGAATATGTCTTGTGAGGAGCGGATGAGCGCTCTAGGGCTTTTCTCTTTGGAGTGATGGAGGAAGAGAGATGCTTTGATGGAGGAATATAGGATGATGGGAGGCATTGATAGAGTGGCAAATCAGCACCTTTTTCCCAGAGTGGCAGCAGCCAATACCAGAGGACATCCACTTACAGTGAGCAGAGGAAAGTTTCAGGGAGATAGAAGAGACATTTCTTTTACATAGAGATTGTGGATGTTTAGATTGTGCTGCCCAGCAGTTGTGGTAGAAAGTGATACAATAGGGACATTTAAAAGACCCTTAGATGGATATAAGAAAAAATGTAGCGTAGGGTGGAAGGGTTAGATTGATCATGGAGTCAGTTTATATTGGTCAGTACTTCATGGGCCGAAGGGTGCAGATGGTGCTGTCTCCCTCTAAGTTCAATAACCACCTTTGTGAATCTGTGTAGTGCTTGAGAGGTATTGTCAAAGGAGCCAGGCAAATAGATGTGGTACATTTTATAAATAGAACATATTGCAGCAACTGTGCCCACTGCCGAGCAGAGTGAATGTTTAAGGTGGTGGATGGGGTACCAGCCAAGCGAGCCACTGTGTCCGCGATTGCATTAAGTTTTTGGAGTATTGTTGAAACTGCGCTCGTTCAGGCAAACTTGAGAGTATTCCCCCACACTCTGACTTGAGATTTTTGGAATGCTGCGAGTGAGAATGGGAATCACGGAGCCCAAGCAATTCAAAATTTTAGTTTTTGTTAAAATGCCTGCAACTCTGCAAAGGAACTCCTGGCATTTACCTCCAGGTGAAGGGTGTCAACCTGAAATTTCAATTGTCCATTACCCTCCATAGGTCCTGCCTGATCTCCTGTTGTGTGTTGCTCTAGGTTTGAGATCTACCTCCGTAGACGTGCAAAATGTGTAAATTCTGGATTCTGAATGGGAAACAAGTGTTTTCCATCTTCATGCCAATAGTGCACCAACACTGGACTGGTCATGCACCCAGTGGCCACACATTTTAATTCCACATCCCATTCCCATTCTGACATGTCTATCCACGGCCTCCTCTACTGTAAAGATGAAGCCACACTCAGGTTGGAGGAACAACACCTTATATTCCGTCTGGGTAGCCTCCAACCTGATGGCATGAACATCGACTTCTCTAACTTCCGCTAAGGCCCCACCTCCCCCTCGTACCCCATCTGTTACTCATTTTTATGCACACATTCTTTCTCTCACTCTCCTTTTTCTCCCTCTGTCCCTCTGAATATACCCCTTGCTCATCCTCTGGGTCCCCCCCCCCTTGTCTTTCTTCCCGGACCTCCTGTCCCATGATCCTCTCGTATCCCTTTTGCCTATCACCTGTCCAGCTCTTGGCTCCATCCCTCCCCCTCCTGTCTTCTCCTATCATTTTGGATCTCCCCTTCCCCCTCCAACTTTCAAATCCTCTACTCACTCTTCCTTCAGTTAGTCCTGACGAAGGGTCTCGGCCCCAAACGTCGACTGTACCTCTTCCTAGAGATGCTGCCTGGCCTGCTGCGTTCACCAGCAACTTTTATGTGTGTTGCTTGAATTTCCAGCATCTGCAGAATTCCTGTTGTTTGGTCATGCATTCTGTCTCTGTTGTTATTGTTCAGTGCCATCGACTCATCGTCGAGCCCTGGCGACTTGGTGGATAGTGTAGTTGTCCGTAGGGTTTTCATGGCAAGATACGAAAGTAGGTTGGGACCGGCCGGATTCGAACTCGGGACCATCCGCCTTGAAGACCAGTCCTGATGCTGCTCTATCACCGGCCTCTAGTGTGTGTGTGTGTGTGTGTGAAGTGTCTAGTGCAGTAGTGTAGTAGTGCTTGTAGTTAGTGCATGCTGTATACCGCATAGTGCTCTCCGCTTGCTACTCTCTGCTTACAGCTATTGCCGCTGGCTAGTCTTCTTAATAAAGGGTGAAAAGAGGAACCGAGTGGGTAAGCCTCCTCCTGCCAGTACAGAGCCTCTCCACCACCAAGACTCCTGCAGTGCCTCCTTGGGGCCACACATGGAAACTGGGTATCTTACAGTCCCAGGCTAAACTACAGGGGATCTCGGAGCAGCAGTGGGCCCCAGAGACGTGGCGGGCAAGCCCACCACTGTGTGGACATGCCCTGGTGCCCGTCAACCACTGCCCCAGCTATGGGCAAATAGCCCGACTGCCTTGTAGTAAGTCTGTTGAGACAAGGCTAAGGGAGAACACCCTGACAGAAAGGCAATGCGCGGGCGGCGCGCAATAGGCGGGCCTTAGCAGACAAAGGACCCGGAAGCCTCCTGCACCCAAGATGTGGGACCGGTTGTCCTGGGATCACCCTTGCCATCGGGATTTACCTCAACATGGTGAAGATAGTGCTACTGGGGAATGGCGCACCCGCTGTGGCACTTTAAGATCTTCCGTGCATAGGTCCCCACCCCTGACCACGGTGAACAATACTTGGACCTCACATATGGTTGAAGTCTGACGGTGATGAGGCATCTGGCAATGGGAGCAAGTACGAATGGACTGGGAACTCCTAATCAGAACCCTGCATGGCAGCAGCACAGGGTATTTGATCACTAGCAGCTGGGAAGAGTGGCAGCTGTTTTCGGCAGACCCATGCGACTGACCAGCCCTACTTAGGGACCGCACTGCCCACCCCAATTGGGGAAGGGCTTAGAAAAGGTGAAATGTTGGTCCTTAACTGAGCCACTATCAGCAATTTGGCTAATGAAATGACACTTGGAATCTTCCAGTATGCCTCCAGTCTTGTCCATTTTTATGTTAAATCCTTTTCTTTTTTTGTTTGTGGTCTCAAATTAGAAACATCCGACTCTTCTGACATTAATATGATCCTTGGCCTTTGAAGGTAAATGTATCCTGTCATCCATTTGCTTCTCAAGCAACTATGACCTAATTTGGCCAAATTAAAGTCCCTACAATTAAGGTAGTTGGGTGGAGGTAAGGAAGTGTAAGATGCACCTTCCCTCCGCTAGCGTGCAGGTCACCCTTGGGCAAGGTGTAGCACCTGCTTAGCCCCCCGACCAGGGTCAAGTGAAGCCAAGGGAGCAGGTGGTGGATGGTCGTCTGAGCAGTTGCTGCACACCACTAGTCCTGGTTCTGCCACCTCTGATGCCAAGCAGACAATCTCTGAAGAGTATTGATAATGGCTGGTCTCACCCATCTTGTAAAAACACTGCCCAGAAGAAGGCAATGGCAAACCACATCTGTAGAAAAATTTGCCAAGAACAATCATGGTCATGAGATCATGATTGCCAATGGCATGATGTGACACATAATAGTCATAGTCATACTTTATTGATCCCGGAGGAAATTGGTTTTCGTTACAGTTGCACCATAAATAATAAATAGTAATAAAACCATAAATAGTTAAATAGTGATATGTAAATTATGCCAGTAAATTATGAAATGTCCATGACCAGCCTATTGGCTCCGGGTGTCTGACCCTCCAAGGGAGGAGTTGTAAAGTTTGATGGCCACAGGCAGGAATGACTTTCTATGACACTCTGTGTTGCATCTCGGTGGAATGAGTCTCTGGCTGAATGTACTCCTGTGCCCAACCAGTACATTATGTAGTGGATGGGAGACATTGTCCAAGATGGCATGCAACTTGGACAGCATCCTCTTTTCAGACACCACTGTGAGAGAGTCCAGTTCCATCCCCACAACATCACTGGCCTTACGAATGAGTTTATTGATTCTGTTGGTGTCTGGTACCCTCAGCCTGCTGCCCCAGCACACAACAGCAAACATGACAGCACTGGCCACCACAGACACCACAGTAATGATGATGATCTCACAATGGCAAGAGACTGAATAGTTAAGTTCTTGCTTCTTCTATGACTTCAGACCTAACATGGTTTTACTGTAATTCTAATATCCATTATGTAGATCAGGGATTTCAAACCTGAGGTTCACAAACTCCTTGCTTAATGGTATTGGCCCATGGCTTTACAAAAAAAGGTTGGGAAAAGGTAGAGCATGTTCTGTGCATTAGCAGATTGTACTTCTGGCCTGACAAAGAGGTAGAAGGTGGGACCAGTACAGAAGGGACAGTTTGCAGCTTAACTAGAGGGGGACTGTTATCCTAGCAGGAAGGTTTGCTAGTGCTGCACTGGGAGGGGGTATAAATTACAGTAGCAGAGGGATGGGAACCAGAGTGCCAGAACTGATTGTTCCGATGGTTGTGGAGAAAGATGTTGTTAAACCTACAGACAAAGTCAGGAATAAAAACGTAATGTTCTGAACTGCATATATTTCAGTGCAAGGAATGTTGTAGGAAAGGCCAGTGAGCTTTGGGCATGGATCAGCACGTGGAATTATGACATTGTAGCCATTAGTGAGACTTGTTTGCAGGAGGGGCAGGACTGGCAGCTCGGTGTTCTGGGATTCCATTGTTTTAGATTTAAGAGAATGGGATGGATTAAAGGGGGAGGGTTGGCATTAATAGTAAGGGAACATGTCATGGTTGTGCTCGGTCACAACAGACAGGGGAGCTCATCCAGTGAGGCTTTATCAGTAGAACTAAGAAATAAGAAAGGTATGATCGTAGTAATGGGAGTATATTATAGACCAACCAATAGTCTGCGGGATTTAGAGGATCAAATTTGTAGAGATTGCCGACTGTTACAATAAACATAAGGTTCTGATAAAAGGTGATTTTATCTTTCCACATGTTGACTGGGACTCCCAGACTGTAAAAGGGTTGGATGGGAAAGAGCTTGTCAAATGTTTTCAGGAAAGTTCCCTTAATCAGTGTATAGAAATCCCAACTAGAGGGAGTGTAATATTAGATCTCCTATCAGGGAATGAGACAGGGTGACAAAAGTTTGTGTAGGGGAACACTTTGCATCAGGATCATAATGCCATTAGTTTCAAAGTAATTATGGAAAAGGAAAGACCTGGTCCGCAGCTTGAGATTCTAAATTTGAGACAGGCCGATTTTGATTGTATCAGATAGGATCTGGCAAGTTTGGATTGGAATAGGTTATTTTCTGACAGAAGTGTAAGTGGCAGGCCTTCAAGTAAAATTTTGAGAGTACAGTATTTGTATGTTCCTGTGAGAATAAAAGGGAAGGACAACAGGTTTCAAGAACCTTGCTTTTTGAGAGATATGAAGAACCTGGTTACACAAAGATTTAGGCTGGAGTGGAGAGAAAGAAAGACTATCAAAGTTTGCAGCAGGATCTAGACCAGCTGTACAAAATAGGCTAGAAAATTGCAGAGGGAATTTAATGCAGACAAGTTTGAGGTGTTACACTTTAGGCTAGGTCATGTAAAACAAACAGAAGGGCACCGAAGAGTGTGATGGATCAAAAAATTCTGGGAGTACAGATCCTTAATTCATTGAAAGTGGTGTTACAGGTAGGTAGGGTTGTAAAGAGAACTTTTCACAAATTGGCCTTCATAAATCAATGTATTGAGTACAGGAGCTGGGATGTTAAGTTGAAATTGCATAAAATGTTGGTGATGCCTAATTTGAAGTTGTGTGTCCAGTCTACCTACTGGAGAGGTATAAATAAGATTGAAAGGGTGCAGAGAAAATTTCCAATGACGTTGCTGGGACTTAAGGACCTGAGTGATTGGAAAGATTGAATAAGTAGGGACTTCATTCCCTGCAACATAGAAGATTGAGCGATTTGATAGAGGTACACAAAATTATGAGGGGTATTGATAGGGTAAATGCAACCAGGCGTTTTCCACTGAGGTTGTGTCGGACTACAACTAGAGGTCATAGGTTAAGGATGAAAGGTGAAATGTTTCAGGGGAACAAAAGGGTAAACTACTTCACTCAGAGGGTAGTGAGTGTGGAATGAGCTGCCAGTGCACGTGGTGGATGTGGGTTTGATTAGAACGTTTAAGAGAAATTTGGATAGGTACATGGAAATGAGGGGTATGGAGGGCTAAGGTCCAGGTGCTGGTCAATGGGACGAGGCCGATTAATGGATTGGCATTGACTCGTCATAGTCATAGTCATACTTTATTGATCCCCAGGGGAAACTGGTTTTCATTACAGTTGCACCATAAATAATTCAATAGTAATAAAACCATAAATAGTTAAATAGTAATATGTAAATTATGCTAATAAATTAGGAAATAAGTCCAGGACCAGCCTATTAGCTCAGGGTGTCTGACCCTCCAAGGGAGGAGTTGTAAAGTTTGATGGCCACAGGCAGGAATGACTTCCTATGACGCTCTGTGTTGCATCTCGGTGGAATGAGTCTCTGGCTGAATGTACTCCTGTGCCCACCCAGTACATTATGTAGTGGATGGGAGACATTGTCCAAGATGGCATGCAACTTGGACAGCATCCTCTTTTCAGACACCACCGTCAGAGAGTCCAGTTCCATCCCCACAACATCACTGGCCTTATGAATGAGTTTGTTGATTCTGTTGGTGTCTGGTACCCTCAGCCTGCTGCCCCAGCACACAACAGCAAACATGATCGCACTGGCCACCACAGACTCGTAGAACATCCTCAGCATCATCCGGCAGATGTTAAAGGACCTCAGTCTCCTCAGGAAATAGAGACGGCTCTGACCTTTCTTGTAGACAGCCTCAGTGTTCTTTGACTAGTCCAGTTTATTGTCAATTCGTATCCCCAGGTATGTGTCATCCTCCACCATGTCCACACTGACCCCCTGGATGGAAACAGGGGTCGCTGGTACCTTAGCTCTCCTCAGGTCTACCACCAGCTCCTTAGTCTTTTTCACATTAAGCTGCAGATAATTCTGCTCACACCATGTGACAAAGTTTCCTACCGTAGCCCTGTACTCAGCCTCATCTCCCTTGCTGATGCATCCAACTATGGCAGAGTCATCAGAAAACTTCTGAAGATGACAAAACTCCGTGCAGTAGTTGAAGTCCGAGGTGTAAATGGTGAAGAGAAAGGGAAACAAGACAGTCCCCTGTGGAGCCCCAGTGCTGCTGATCACTCTGTCTGACACACAGTGTTGCAAGCACACGTACTGTGGTCTGCCAGTCAGGTAATCAAGAATCCATGACACCAGGAAAGCATCCACCTGCATCGCTGTCAGCTTCTCCCCCAGCAGAGCAGGGCGGATGGTGTTGGACACACTGGAGAAGTCAAAAAACATGACCCTCACAGTGCTCGCTGGCTTGTCCGGGTGGGCGTAGACATGGTTCAGCAGGTAGACGATGGCATCCTCAACTCCTAGTCAGGGCTGGTAGGTGAACTGGAGGGTATCTAAGTGTGGCCTGATCATAGGCTGGAGCAGCTCCAGAACAAGTCTCTCCAGGGTCTTCATGATGTGGGAGGTCAATGACGGGCTGAAGGGCCTATTTCTATGCTGTAGTGTTCTGCAATTCGATGACTGTAAGTGCTTTATTCATTTTTATACGCAGAGAAAATTCTTGGCTACTTTGTATTTGAGAGCAATGCAGTAGTTTAGAATAGAATTTCCTCCTGCATATACTTGATGCAAGGCGTTTGAGCTCCTTGCTGACACTTCAGTTTTACTGCATTTCAAAAAAATTAGAGTCTGTCATTTCCATTCAATTTGAAAAAGACAGCTTGTTACTGAGAAGAAGCTATGAAAATTGGCATATAACCAATCCCCTTTACAAGAAAAAACTCTCCAAACTTTGTCAAGGCAAAGCACACAGGGCATCATTACTCTGATGTCAGATAGGAGTCAGGTATGAGGTCTGGTTTGTAATTATATTCTTCTGTATCGTGCAGGTGTAGTTCCTCTTTTGATGAATACTAGCAACCCAAGCTCAGGTATAAGGTATAATTTCTAGGCTCCCAATGACCCAAAGCATCAAAGTACATCAAACAGTGAATACTATAATAATTGGCCAGGAGGATATGCATCTTGATGAAATGTGCAGACTGATGGAAAATAAAATTTAATATAAAGGAAACTTGTTGGAGCCAGTGCACTCCACCGGTGTCAGTGAGGTGTGGTGTCCAGGCTGGAGTCAGTGCTGTCCCCCAGTGTTCACTGGGCAGAAGACAAGCTCTATTGTGGCTTGAGTCTGGACTTGTTTATTGTGTGGCTGTATATTACTGATATCTTTATGGACTTGCTCTCATGTATGTGCAATGTGTGCTTTGTGCTGAGCGACTTCGTGTAACACCATCACATTTGGCTGTATTCATGTATGACTGAATGACAGACTTGAATGGAATTGGAATGAGTTGAACTATAAGATCCAAGATGAAGAATTGCGTGGGATGGGGGTGCTTGAGCCAGGTGCAGAGTTTCAAAGCTGGCAGGACATGGGTAATGCTTTCAAAAAGCATTGGAGCGACTGGGCTTGTATACTCTGGAATTTAGAAGGCTGAGAGGGGATCTTATTGAAACACATTAGATTATTAAGGGATTGGACACGCTGGAGGCAGGAAGCATGTTCCCGCTGATGGGTGAGTCCAGAACCAGAGGCCACAGTTTAAGAATAAGGGGTAGGCCATTTAGAACGGAGTTGAGGAAAAACTTTTTCACCCAGAGAGTGGTGGATGTATGGAATGCTCTGCCCCAGAAGGCTGTGGAGGCTAAGACTCTGGATGCTTTCAAGAAAGAGATGGATAGAGCTCTTAAAGATAGTGGAATCAAGGGTTATGGGGAGAAGGCAGGAACTGGATACTGATTGTGGATGATCAGCCATGATTACGGTGAATGGCGGTGCTGGCTCGAAGGGCCGAATGGCCTACTCCTGCACCTATCGTCTATTGTCTATTGACATTTTATAAGCTAAAGATCAAAGGACAATTCTATGTTTACAGTGTGTTTACAATGCTTTCTTTGGATTATGTATAACTTTCATAGCTCCTTCTTCACTCCCACTCTACAGACACCAAAATGAATGTTAAATCAACATTGTCTGGTCTTTCAATTAACTGTGGTTCATGGCTCTTAGGAACCCATTGTCCAGAGCTGCATTTTAAATATAATCTGCAGTCAATATTTAGATCTAAAGATTGCTGGCTGAAGTTAGCTGCTGAAGTTGATGTTTTGCTTTTCACCCTGATTCTAGAATATGCTCTAACAATATGAATTTAAATTAATTACAATAAAAAAGATATAGATTATAATAAGGAGATGTTTTGGGAGATTACATTTTAACATTTAAATCTTCAAAAGATAGTGGTAGCAGATTCAATAGTCACTTTCAAAAGGAATTGGATATCTACTTGATAAGGAAAATATTTGGAAGAAAAGTTGAAGTAATTAGATAGTTCTTTCAAAGAAAGACCAGAGTGGTAACAAACTTCCTTTATTTTAGAATATGAAAATTAGAAATGTAATTATCAATATATGAGCTAGAGATAATGTATAAATGTATTAGTCAGCTCTTTATGATGATTGATCATCAGTCTGCTAAAGTAATCATGCATCATTATGATATAAATTTTTTTTTTGATTTGTAGACTCACAGAATATGTTGACCTAATGACATATATGAATGGCTCTTCAACCTCAGCATACAACATACTTGGTCAGGCTACATACTATGCAGCTTGCCTTGATTTTGCACTCCAAGAAGGCAAGTATTCTACTAAAGGTTACCATAAAAGTCTAAGTATTTGTATACAATATGTGCAGAATTTTTAAGCATACAGATGGTATTGTCTCCACAGAGCCTTGAACTCATTTTCATCAAGGCTGTCTGGGATTATCTGGAGAGAGAAACAAATGAGACAGCCAAAGTCTGTCGAAGGACTGTGGCAAGTTCTCCAAGATGCTTTGAACAACCTACCATCTGAGTTTCTTATAAAACTACACAATAGTGTACCTAAGAGAACTGACACAGCTTTAAAGACGAAAGGTGGTCACATCAATTATTGATTTAGAACATAGAAAATAGAAATCTACAGCGCATTACAGGCCCTTCAGTCCACAGTGTTGTGCCAACCATGTAACCTACTCTAGAAACGGCCTAGGATTTCCCTAAACCACATAGCCCTCTATAACTCAAAGCCCCATATACTCATTTAAGAGTCTCTGTTGTATCCGCCTCTACCACCATTCCACGCACCCACCACCCTCCGTGTGGAAAAACTTACCTTTGACGTTCCTCTTGTACTTGCTTCCAAGCACCTTAAAACGATGCCCTCTCATGTTAGCCATCTCAGCTTTGAGTGTCCTTTGGACACAGACCCCATATCTCACTGATCCTCCACACTGCCAAGAGTGCTACCATTAATATTATATTCTGTCTTCAAATTTGACCTATCAAAATGAACCACTTCACACTCATCTGGGTTGATATAGTTTTTTTAACTTTTTACTGTTCTTCATAAAAACTTTTAATTATTGTTGAAAGGATCTTCACTTTACAGAATGTTTTTTGCATGTGCCTAAGACCTTTGCACAGTATTGTCTTTTTGTAATTGGCTTTTTTGACTGCTTTCTATATCAAGGCTATAAAACATAAGGAATTAGGAAATATTTTGCCAAAATCTGTGTTTATTTCTATGAAAAAGGATAGTATTTGGTCCATTTTGATTGCATAATTGTTGGTGTCAAATCAGATTAATCAAATTTGATATTATTTTCAATTTCTTTTTAATGGCCTGAATTTTGTTAACCTTTCTTCAGAAAGCTATATACAACTTAAAAATGTCCATGAAAACACAGAAGTAGCAACATTCTGGTTGGTTCTTGGTAATTTTCTTAGCTGCACTCCAATGCTGGTTGTCTCACTTACAAAGGGAAAAATCCACTCTAAAAAAAACTCTGCCTGAATGGACCTGGTATAGAGATACAGTGGCATGAAAAAAGTTTGGGCACCCTGGTCAAAATTTCTGTTACTGTGAATAGCTAAGCAAGTAAAAGATGACTTCCCATCCGTTATTTGTTTATATACACACATTCTTTCTCTCTCTCTCCTTTTTCTCCCTCTGTCCCTCTCACTATACCCCTTGCCCATCCTCTGGGTTTCCCCCCCTCCCCCTTTCTCCCTGGGCCTCCTGTCCCATGATCCTCTCATATCCCTTTTGCCAATCACCTGTCCAGCTCTTGGCTCCATCCCTCCCCCTCCTGTCTTCTCCTATCATTTTGGATCTCCCCCTCCCCCTCCCACTTTCAAATCTCTTACTAGCTCTTCCTTCAGTTAGTCCTGACGAAGGGTCTCGGCCCGAAACGTCGACTGTACCTCTTCCTAGAGATGCTGCCTTGCCTGCTGCGTTCACCAGCAACTTTGATGTGTGTTGCTTGAATTTCCAGCATCTGCAGATTTCCTCGTGTTTGCGAAGTAAAAGATGAACTGATTTCCAAAAGGCATAAAGTTAAAGATGACGCATTTCTTCAATATTTTAAGCAAGATTACTTTTTTATTTCCATCTTTTACAGTTTCAAAATAACAAAAAAGGAAAAGGGCCCGAAGCAAGAGTT
The DNA here is from genome assembly GCF_963921235.1 of Mobula hypostoma. Lineage (NCBI taxonomy): Eukaryota > Metazoa > Chordata > Chondrichthyes > Myliobatiformes > Myliobatidae > Mobula > Mobula hypostoma. The sequence continues at coordinate 177,684,496 of NC_086102.1, read as the reverse complement.
TGGGCACCCTGCATGGTCAGTACTTAGTAACACCCCCCTTGGCAAGTATCACAGCTTGTAAACGCTTTCTGTAGCCAGCTAAGAGTCCTTTAATTCTTGTTTAGGGGATTTTCTCCCATTCTTCCTTGCAAAAGACTTCTAGTTCTGTGAGATTCTTGGGCCATCTTGCATGCACTGCTCTTTTGAGGTCTATCCACAGATTTTCGATGATGTTTAGGTCGGGGCCTGTGAGGGCCATGGCAAAACCTTCAGCTTGCGCCTCTTGAGGTAGTCCATTGTGGACTTTGAGGTGTGTTTAGGATCATTATCCTGTTGTAGAAGCCATCCTCTTTTCATCTTCAGCTTTTTTACAGACGGTGTGATGTTTGCTTCCAGAATTTGCTGCTATTTAGTTGAATTCATTCTTCCCTCTACCAGTGAAATGTTCCCCGTGCCACTGGCTGCAACACAAGCCCAAAGCATGATCGATCCACCCCCGTGCTTAACAGTTGAAGAGGTGTTCTCTTCATGAAATTCTGCACCCTTTTTTCTCCAAACATACCTTTGCTCATTGCCACTAAAATGTTCTATTTTAACTTCTTCAGTCCACAGGACTTGTTTCCAAAGTGCATCAGGCTTGTTTAGATGTTCATTTGCAAACTTCTGATGCTGAATTTTGTGGTGAGGATGCAAGAAAGGTTTCCTTCTGATGACTCTTCCATGAAGGTCATATTTGTGCAGGTGTCGCTGCACAGTAGAACAGTGCACCACCACTCCAGGGTCTGCTAAATCTTCCTGAAGGTCTTTTGCAGTCAAACAGGGCTTTTGATTTACCTTTCTAGCAATCCTACGAGCAGTTCTCTCAGAAAGTTTTCTTGGTGTTCCAGACCTCAACTTGACCTCCACCATTCCTGCTAGCTGCCCTTTCTTAATTACATTACGAACTGAGGAAATGGCTACTTGAAAACACTTTGCTATCTTCTTACAGCCTTCTCCTGTTTTGTGGGCATCATTTATTTTAATTTTCAGAGTGTTAGGCAGCTGCTTATAGGAGGCCATGGCTACTGATTGTTGGGATAAGGTTTGAGGAGTCAGGGTATTTATAAGGCTTTGAAATTTGCATCACCTGGCCTTTCCTAATGATGAGTGTGAACAAGCCATAGCCCTAACAAGCTAATTAAGGTCTGAGACCTTGGTAAAAGTTATCTGAGAGCTCAAATCTCTTGGGGTGCCCAAACTTTTGCATGGTGCTCCTTTCCTTTTTTCCCCCACTCTAAAATTGTACAAAACAAAAATAATACACTAATCTCGCTTAAAATTCCAAAGAAGAATTAGCCAGAAAAAGTGGCACACCTGAGGTCTGGGAGAAATTCAGAGCCCAGCAGAGGAGGATAAAGGGCTTAATTGGGAAAGGGAAAAAAGATTATGAGAGAAAACTGGCAGGGAACGTAAAAACTGACTGTAAAAGCTTTTATAGATATGTGAAAAGATAAAGGTTGCTTAAGACAAATGTAGGTCCCCTACAGTCAGAAACAGGTGAATTGATCATGGGGAACAAGGACATGGCAGACCAATTGAATAACTACTTTGGTTCTGTCTTCACTAAGGAGGACATAAGTAATCTTCCGGAAATAGTAAGGGACTGAGGGTCTAGTGATATGGAGGAACTGTGGGAAATACATGTTAGTAGGGAAGTGGTGTGAGGTAAATTGAAGGGATTGAAGGCAGATAAATCCCCAGGGCCAGATGGTCTGCATCCCAGAGTGCTTAAGGAAGTAGCCCAAGAAATAGTGGATGCATTGGTGATAATTTTTCAAAACTCTTTAGATTCTGGACTAGTTCCTGAGGATTGGAGGGTGGCTAATGTAACCCCGCTTTTTTAAAAAGGAGGGAGAGAGAAACCGTGGAATTATAGACCAGTTAGCCTAACATTGGTGGTGGGGAAAATGCTAGAGTCAGTTATCAAAGATGTGATAACAGCACATTTGGAAAGCGGTGAAATCATCGGACAAAGTCAGCATGGATTTGTGAAAGGAAAATCATGTCTGACGAATCTCATAGAATTTTTTGCGGATGTAACTAGTAGAGTGGATAGGGGAGAACCAGTGGATGTGGTATATTTGGATTTTCAAAAGACTTTTGACAAGATCCCACACAGGAGATTAGTGTGCAAACTTAAAGCACACGGTATTGGGGGTATGGTATTGATGTGGATAGAGAATTGGTTGGCAGACAGGAAGCAAAGAGTGGGAATAAACGGGACCTTTTCAGAATGGCAGGCAGTGACTAGTGGGGTACCGCAAGGCTCAGTGCTGGGACCCCAGTTATTTACAATATATATTAATGACTTAGCCGAGGGAATTAAATGCAGCATCTCCAATTTTGCAGATGACACGAAGCTGGGTGGCAGTGTTAGCTGTGAGGAGGATGCTAAGAGGATGCAGGGTGACTTGGATAGGTTAGGTGAGTGGGCAAATTCATGGCAGATGCAATTTAATGTGGATAAATGTGAGGTTATCCACTTTGGTGGCAAGAACAGGAAAACAGATTATTATTTGAATGGTGGCCAATTAGGAAAAGGGGAGGTGCAACGAGACCTGGGTGTCATTGTACACCAGTCATTGAAAGTTGGCATGCAGGTACAGCAGGCGGTGAAAAAGGCAAATGGTATGCTGGCATTCATACCAAGAGGATTCGAGTACAGGAGCAGGGAGGTTCTACTGCAGTTGTACAAGGCCTTGGTGAAACCACACCTAGAGTATTGTGTGCAGTTTTGGTCCCTTAATCTGAGGAAAGACATTCTTGCCATAGAGGGAGTACAAAGAAGGTTCACCAGATTGATTCCTGGGATGGCAGGACTTTCATATGATGAAAGACTGGATTGACTAGGCTTATACTCTCTGGAATTTAGAAGATTGAGGGGGGAATCTTATTGAAACTAATAAAATTATAAAGGGATTGGACAGGCTAGATGCAGGAAGGTTGTTCCCTATGTTGGAGAAGTCCAGAACGAGGGGTCACAGTTTAAGGATAAAGGGGAAGCCTTTTAGGACCGAGATGAGGAAAAACTTCTTCACACAGAGAGTGGTGAATCTGTGGAATTCTCTGCCACAGGAAACAGTTGAGGCCAGTTCATTGGCTATATTTAAGAGGGAGTTAGATATGGCCCTTGTTGCTAAAGGGATCAGGGGGGATGGAGAGAAGGCAGGTACAGGGTTCAGAGTTGGATGATCAGCCATGATCATACTGAATGGTGGTGCAGGCTTGAAGGTCCAAATGGCCTACTCCTGCACCTATTTTCTATGTTTCTATATTTTCTATAAAATGTTGAAAAGCATGTTTCATCTTTAACTTTGACTTTTGGAGATCAGTTCATCTTCTACTCATTTAACTATTCACAGTGTTACGAGAATACACATAAAATTAAGATGTTTGCTGGCCTGGGCTAGCATCAGTGGCATCAGCAGTTGGTCTGCCACCTGCCCTCAGGGGAAGGAGAGATAAGGAACAATGGAGCAGCGTCTGGAGATGTGTAATGAAGGGATGTGGGAGGGAGAGCTGTCTGGAGCGGCTCCCCCCTTTGAACCCTGAACTGTTTGAAGTGATGGACAGGCGATACCCCAGCAGGGGGATAAAAAGGGATAGGTTCGCTAAGACAGACACACACGCCACCCGAGGTAACGAGACCCTGGAGGCGGTACGCTTCTCACGAGTGGGTGAGAAGTACCAGACAACGACCAGGGTGGAAAGGTACGATCAGCGGGAACCCGGTGTGTGTCCGCCCTTGCCTGGGCGCTGGGTTCACTGCAGAGGATCGACCGCATCTGGAGGAGGGGTCACAATCGGTGACCTCAGGTGACATCACCAAGGACCCGCCCAAATGCTGTTTGTGAGCCATCTTGCTGGTCTGTGAGTGAAGCCGTTCTGAATGATGAGTTGTTCCTATTCTATGTCTCTCTTCCCCCACGTTGTCCATCGCCATGGCAACGATTACTGCGAACTGAACTACTAACTGGACTGAACTTTGAGTCATTTTGAAATTGGTCATTTACCCCTAGACAACGATAGAGCTTGATTGATGCTGTTATCTTAATTCTGTGCACATGTGTGGTTATCATTGTTGAATTGTTGCATTTATTATCCTTTCGATTACTGTGTTGCTTGTTTCTTTAATAAAACTTTCTTAGTTCTAGTACTCCAGACTCCAACTGAGTGATCCATTTCTGCTGGTTTGGCAACCCAGTTACGGGGTACGTAACAACAGTAACAGAAATTTTGGCCAGATGTGCCCAAACTTCTGCATGCCACTGTACCTTGCCCATTTTTATGCTAAGTATTTAAATTTTTTAACTGTTTTAAGTGTTTTTTGAATGTTATAATAACTTAATAAACTTTTAAATAATTTGTAAAGCTTTAATTTTGTCTTCCTAGGATAGTTTAACTGTTTTAGGAAGATATGAAAATCACATATGATATTTCTTCTGCTTTAGGTTTTGCACTAAGGCCATTTGAAGAATGCCTTTCATTTGTCAATGGAGTGATTGATGATCCCATAATGAAGTCTGAAAAGAATTTATTGCTGTCACTTCATTCATCAGTTGCACTCTGGTAAAAATTATATTTATTGCTAATAAAGAACAAAAAGAGAAAACTAATATTTTGGGTCTTTGAACTCTACCAGAACTGAGAAAAGCAGTGCACTGAAAAATGGAATCGACTGTTCTCCAAACAACAGGAATTCTGCAGATGCTGGAAATTCAAGCGACACACATCAACTTTGATAGACTGTTCTCCGTTCTGATAGAATTCCAAGTCCTGAAAGGTTGTGTTTTTTCCGCCGATCCGGTTTGACCTGCTGTTAATCTGTTTTGATAACATCAAAATAGGCAATATAGAGCATTGTGAGCAGTAAGTGGCCCCATGAATGTGCTGGCATTGGAGAAGTTCGCGAGAATAATCCCAGGAACAAAAGGGAGGAATGTTTCATGGCAAGACCTGTTTTCTAATTGCAAGACACATTTCATAATTACTCATAATACTGAGCACCTCAGTAACCATTGCCACATTTGATGCATAATCGAAATATTACCATTTTAAATGGTGATAAATTAGTAACTTGGTTTTTGATTGTCATATTTACCAAGGAACAGTAGAAAACATTTGTAACCCTCGGACTCGGCTAGCATGTGTTTGTCTAGGGGAAGACCACCTCTGGCCCAGTCAAACTGAGAAATCTCGTTTGTGTGGATGCTGCTGATGTGTTGCCTGGTTACAGATCCGAACTGCAAAATATCAGTCAGTGCACCGTATGCAGTTAAACAATTGAACTTTATAGATCTTGATCTGACTGTAGGGTTAGCAAAGAAAATGAAAAGAAAAAGGGCCCGTTTTAATGAAACAGTATAATGCGCATGTTGGAGCTCATGGTTCTGTCATTCGTTCCCCATCGACCTCCTCCTCCAAGCGTCGTTGACCGTCGGACCCTCGCTCTGAGTCAACTCCATCCTCTGATCTACCAAACTCTTTCCATTTGCCTCTTCTCTCTTATCTCTTGCTGACAAAAGACCGCGAAATCCCTGCTCTCAGACCCACAAGAAAGGAAAAACATGCCTCTCATTGGATAGCGCGCATTCCAAACCCCTGTTATCTCTAGTCATAACCCAAACGTTGCTGCTACGGGGAAACCATTACACTAGCAGTGAAACATTACAGAGAGACCAGTACATTAGCAGGGAAACCCTATAGCACGTTACACTTTGTTTTGCCGGCCATCTATACATATCATTTCATCACATTAGTGTAGGGTTCCCAATCTGGCGTCCATGACCCCTTGTTTAATGGTATTGGTCCAAAGCATAAAAAGGGTTGGGAACCCTGCATGAGTGCATTGCGATAGTACAAGGGAAAACATTAACAATTCAGAATAGAATGTTACAGTTACAGGTAAAGGGCAGTGCAGGCAGACAATAAGTGCAAGGCCATAATGAGGTAGTTTGTGAGGTCTAGCTTATCAGACTAGTGTTTCATTTCGTACCTTCTGTCTGATGGGGTGGGGGAGAAGAGAGAGAGAGTCTGGGGTAGACTGAGTTCATTTAAACTTTAAGCTGTTGATATTTTTAATTGTAATGTTTTACATTGCTAATATTTAGTCATGGTCAACACAGGTTTTTTAGGTTGTCACAATGGAAAAAGGCCATTCCATCATTTAAAATTTCAAAACGATTGATGACTCACACAGATGCTTCTCTGTTCTCAATGTATGGCTATGCCAAGTTCTTGGAGTGTCAGATCTTGGTGTTTAGAAAAGCATTGTGGGAAAAGCAAGAAACTGTCATGGAAGTCTACCAGCAAACAAAAGAGGTTTGTTTTTATTCTTAAAGTTCTCGTTATTAGAATAGTATAGCAAAGTCGAAGTTGAGCTTATTGTCAAGTGCAGAAGTATGTGTATGCACAAGTGCAATTACAATGAAAAGCTTAATTGCGACAGTATCACGGGCACAAAGCGTCTTATCAGTAGCATTCACAAGAAAAATATTGATTAAATACAAATTATGTACTATGTTTTTTTGTACTATGTGTGTACTTCCTTACCAAAAAAGTCCATTTTAGTGCAAAATGATCAAAGTCATCACAGTACTTGAATGTGAGTTTTGCCATTTTGTTCAGGATCTGATATAACTTTATTAAAAGCTCTTTCAGAAAAGTAGAGTTCTTTTCCAAAAGGATTAAATCGTACTTTAAAAGTATTGATTTCCTAGACATAATCTATCAATGAATCAGAATCAGGTTTATTATCATCAGCATGTGACGTGAGATTTGTTAACTTAGCTGCAGCAGCTCAATGCAATACATAATCTAGCAGAGACAAAAAAATAATAATAATTAAACAAGTCAATTACATGTATTAAATAGATTTTAAAAAATGTGCAAAAACAGAAATACTGTATATTTAAAAAATAAAAGTGAGGTAGTGTCCAAAGATTCAATGTCCATTTAGGAATCGGTTTGCAGAGGGGAAGAAGCTGAATCTCTGAGTGTGTGCCTTCAGGCTTCTGTACCTCCTACCTGATGGTAACAGTGAGAAAAGGGCATGCCCTGGACGCTGGAGGTCTTTAATAATGGACGCTGCCTTTCTGAGACATCGCTCCCCTAAAGATGTCCTGGGTACTTTGTAGGCTAGTGCCCAAGATGGAGCTGACTAGATTTACAACCATCTTTTGGTCCTGTGCAGTAGCCCCTGCATACCAGACAGTGATGCAGCCTGTCAGAATGCTCTCCACGGTACAAATATAAGTTCTTGAGTGTATTTGTTGACATGCTAAATCTCTTCAAACTCCGAATAAAGTATAGCCACTGTCCTGCCTTCTTTAGAACTGCATTGATATGTTGGGACCAGGTTAGATCCTCGGAGCTCTTGACACCCGGGAACTTGAAGCTGCTCACTCTCTCCACTTCTGATCCCTCTATGAGGATTGGTATATGTTCCTTCGTCTTATCCTTCCTGAAGTCCACAATCAGCTCTTTCGTCTTACTGACATTGAGTGCCAGGTTGTTGCTGTGGCACCACTCCACTAGTTGGCATATCTCATTCCTGTATGCCCTCTCATCATGACCTGAGATTCTACCAACAATGGTTGTATCGTCAGCAAATTTATAGATGGTATTTGAGCTATGCGTAGACACTCAGTCATGTGTATGTAGAGAGTAGAGCAGTGGGCTAAGCACACACCCCTTATTATTTATTTATTTATTGAGATACCGCTCTGAATAGGCCCTTCTGGCCTTTGAGCCACATTGCCTAGCAATCCTCCAAATAAACCCCAGCCTAACCACAGGACAATTGACAATGACCAATTAACCTACTAACTGGTACATCTTTGAACTGTGGGAGAAAACTGGAGAACCTGGGGGAAACCCACGCCATCGAGGGGGAGAACGTACAAACTCCTTACAGGCAGCGTCGGGAATCGAACTTGGGTCGCTGGTAATGTGAAGTGTTGTGATAACCACTACACTACCCTGCTGCCCTTATTATTATGTATTCCTGAAAATTGGTTTGTGTATGTTATTAAAGTGCATCAAAATTGGGATGATGTTTTCAGAATCGTGTCAAAATCACAGATCCCTCGGTTAATAATAGGGGTCCATGGAATAAAAAAGTTTGGCAACTCTGGGCTTTGAGGGACATCGGCTGAACAAAGTAATTTGCAATAGCTAGGACAAGGGGGAGAATATTTTGTCACAATTCTGACTTTCTGCAATGTGTAAGAGCTTTGGGTGCTTGTACAGTACATTACTTAGCACAGTATACCCAGTCTCTGAACAATGCAGATTAATTATGTAACTGAGTATCAGGCCAGTGTTGAGAGTACAAAGTGTTGATGGTGAGAGACTGAGCAATGAGAGGCATTGACTGTCAGGGTTAGGTGTTCTTTTATTGTGAGTAGGCATCACCTGTGCCCAAAAGTACGGGCCAAAACTAAAGGGGAAAGACCTAAAAGGGACCTGGGGGCAATCTTTTCACACAGAGGGTGATGAGTATCTGGAATGAGCTGTCAGTGAAAGTGGTTGAGACAGTTACAATAGAATAATTTTAGTCATATACTGTATACAGGGGCAAGGCTTAGACCAGGGGATCCATGGACCTCTCAGTAAATGGCAGGGGTCCATGGCATAAAAAAGATTGGGAACACCTGGCTGAACACAGTAATTTGGGACTAGCTGGATGGGCACTTGCTTGGCATAGATTTAATGGGCTAGTGGGCCTTCAATAGGAGACTGTCCCTAATATCAATCTACATTTTGTTGACCTCTGCATTGTATGATGAGTGGCAATGGTAGTGAACACTGTACTCTTCAGTGAGCTTCTAAGCATATGATGAAACGGTCATTAATAAAGCAGCTGACCATGACTGGTGTGGCAGACTGATGCCCTGGCGTGAAGGCATTTTGTCACAACCATAACTATTTTCCTCTCTGCTCATTCTGATTCTGCCTCAGCAAGAGCTTTCCCTTCGATTTCCCTTGAATTTCATCAGGGTTCCTTGTTGGCATTGTTAGTTACAAGCAGATTTGATATTAAAGGCAGTAATGTTCAGCTCTTATGTTGATATTTGAAATGTTGTAACGACGTCTGGGAGAGAGTAGTAAATGTATCATGAGAGTGCTGCTGACAACAATTCTTATCATTTTGCTGATAATTAAGAGCAGATTGCCAAGGCAGCATTTGGTGAAGTTGAATTTGCTCTAATATTTGTCGATCGGAAGTTGCCAGATATGGCCAACGTTACACCATTGTACTTACCGCCTGTTACGCCACTGGCATTGAGGGCTGCATGAAGATGCTTCATCTCTGGTGGGGTTCAGGGCTCCCTTCAACACGTCAGTTGCTTCCTCTTGGTTTTCACTACTGTCAGTCATGCAAGTCCTGGGTGGAGACTCTGGAATGCCTTCGCATTCAGATATAGAAGGATTCTTCATTGCTGTTTGCATAACAGTTTTGTTTGGCCAGACAGGATTGTTAGCCCTAAACTGAACCCCTGAACCTGGAGGACCGGTGGACCACTCTTAGTGTGGCCTCAACCCTTTGACCTGTTTGGCATGAGTGATCCTACCAACAGCCAAAGCAGAAAGCCGTGAATCCAGCCAACATATCTCTGAGTCATTGAGGTACACAAGCCTCCAAACCCTATGACAAGGTTATCGGCCTCTTGGAGGCTGTGCCATTGAACCACCAAGCGGGAGGCATAGTCCTTCTTCAGCCTATGTCTTCAGCACATTGGCCGGAATGTTGTTGCAGTCCACTGCCATATCTGGTGCACTGAACTATTTATTGACTTCATTGGAGTGAGTGAAATTGGCAAAATTTGGCACTAATGATAACAAGGCTGAGACCAATGTGGGTTGTGGATCTGCACACACTTAACTGCCTGTACAATTTGACTTGTTGCTGCTACAGCAGCTTGGCGCTCTTTCATTTAAAAAAATCCTGTATATGTGAATTTGTGTATATGTCAAAGAGAATAAAACTAAGAATAGTGTGATTATGTATTTGTTGTAATTGTTCTTCAAAAGTATTTAGATGTCAGAAGTAGTGCAGACAACATTGGTAAGAAAATGAGAAACCTTATAAGGTTGGAGGATAAAGGAGTCTTTCTCTGTTTAATGATACAAAAAATTACTAATGGAACTGTTTCAGGGTGTTGTAAATTTGGGTAATGTGTCTGTCAGTGTATAGTGCTGTGAAATATGAACATGGGCAGAAGAGATGTAATATATGATCCTGGACTTGTGCATGAATGTTGGTTTGGTTCTTGATTGAGATTGATGGTAGTTGAGGAGACACAGTATTTTGCATCTGAAAGTTCATGAAGGTGGTGAGACAGAATTTGTGAAAATATTAGTTTTGAATCTCAGTGTTGAACATTGAGACAAGTTAACGGATACATTAAATCTTCCAGATTTACTAAAATAGAATTTTAAGAATTATCTTTGGCCGGGTGGCATTTTATCAATATCACCTAAAATAGCTTTATTGAAAAAGTCCTATTGCTGGGTATATTTGCTAAATGAAAGGAAGCACCTCGATGTGGTGGAGATCTTGGCTATGAAACTGGGCTCATAAGTATGCCTAACCTGCTTCCAATTGAACATATAATCTGCAAAATCATAACTAAAGCAAACTTCCATCTCTTGATAAATTATAAATGTATTTGGATGCTGCAAACCATCTAGGCTTCCTCCGGGTCCTCCAGATTCCAAAGGCATGCAGTCAGGGTTAGGTTGTTGTGGGCATACTCTGTTGGAAGCATGGCAACAATGGTGGGCTGCCTAGCACAATCCTTGCTGGTTTGATTTGACGCAAACAACACCCTTCACTCTATGTATAGATGTCCATGCGACAAATATTCTGGCACTTAATTCTTAATTCAAGCTGGCAGAAACACAAGGAAGATGGGAAGTAGAACTTCAGCTAAAAGCCCCTATCCTCCGTCAATACTCATCAAGCAAAAATGCCTTCCTTATTAATTCCAAAAGATTTAAATTATATTTATAATCAAAGTATGGTATCTATACAGAATATAACTCTGGGATTTGTCCTCCAGCAGGCAACCACAAATTACATAGCTGTCATTGGGAATTTGAATTCATGTCTCCAAATTCGGAGCTTGGGAACCTGGTAACAGTACTGTTTAAAAATACCAGCTCCTATCTCACCACTATTCTCAGCATGATAATTAGGCTGGACAATATCTATCTATTATCTGTACTTGGTCAAACTAGTGTATGTTAAGCAATATTCCAATCCAGTTCTTCCATTGCCATCCAATATCTCTCTCCTTTCTTAAATGATAGACTATTCTGTCAGTTGCTTAGATAGTGTGCGTAATATTTTTAACAATATCTGGGATATCTCAAAAGAAATGAAATGTACGTGCAGGGCATTTAGAAATTGGTAAACCCTGAAAGAAGCTGGGTTTTGCTGTATTATAAAAATAAATTATAAGTTGGAAATATTTTTAAATGGTGTAAAGTTATTCTGCTTAATTGCTAAGTTACATTTCTGTCACTTCTATAATTCTAAAGTCCAGCTGGTTTATGAGAATTTGAACTGAAAAATTTTTGAAAAGCATTTTTAAAATGTATATTTCATTAACATTTCAGATAGAAATTATTAACCTGAATCAGAGAGCTGATTCCTTATTCAGTGTGAAGAGTTCGTGAATTATTGTGTTTTCTTTAGTAAATATAAAATTTAAAGTATCATATTTATTTCAAATTTCAATAGTACCTACATGAGTTCAGACGGCGATGTAACACCACTCCAGTTTTTTATGCTCGATTCTTGCACCTTAAAGCTTATTGCCTCATACTGGCTGGCCAAGTGGGACAAGCAAACCAACTACTGGAGCATGCTTTAGAAATTAGCAACACACATGGAAATGTACTAGAGGAAAGATGGATAAAGACAAATCAAGTAAGTGTTAATTCTGTGTAGTTCAGGAACTGCATCCTACATGAAAATTTGGCCAAGTGGGTAAGATGTTCATTCTAATCCAGACTGATATTTTCATTACTGACTGCCTATTCCTGAAACTCATTGCAATATCTGCAGGCAACCTCTCATCGCTTGCCCGCCGTGGCCTTCAAATTATCTGATATCATTCCTCCTAGCTCTTCAAGCTGAGCTGCCACAGCAACTCCACAACCCTGACTCAACCCTAATTTAATCATGGGACAATTTAAAATGACTGATGAACCTACCTGGTGTGCCTTGGACTGTGGGAGAAAACGAGAGTATCTGGACAAAAACCCACGCATCCCAAGGGGAGGACAGGCGTCGCAGGAATTGAACTCTGAGCTGTAATAGTGTCGCGTTAACTGCTATGCTACTATGGTGTCCAATTTAATTTTGATCTTGATTTTTCCAAAAATGTGCTTATTCTCTACAACTCATCTCTCTGTTGATATAAAATGATTGGGGAATTATTGTTAACATTGCTTAATATTGCAAGGTATCAAACTTTAATGAAAGCTGTGAAATTCTTACAATTTGATTCAAATGTGTTATCAGGGGGCATGGTTTGCTGAAGAAGAGGACCAAGAGCAGGAAAACTTATGGTTGGCAGTAGCTGAAAACATGCCAACCTGGGAAGAAGGAGGAGATGTAACTCAATCCTCTAGGTACCTTCTACAGCCAATAAGAGACATGCCTGTTATCAATTTAGAGGGAAGTCTACTTGAGAGTGAGTCAGACAGTGACTTGGTATGCATACCATACTAATCAAACACAGTATCATGAGATCTCAGGGTGATCAATTGTCACTGGCAGTTCAAACAATTATTACCCAGTGATTTTCATTCCTCAAAATAAAGTGCATTTAAGGTGAAAGACAAGATTCGTAGCTTGGGTTAGCTGCATGTCTGTAAGGTTGTTCGCTGAACCTGGAGGTTAGGTCATGAACATTTCGTCACCAGACGAGGTGACATCATCAGTGCACAATTGAGAGTTGTTTCTGTCGACTGCTCGCATTTATATTGGTCTGACTCTTTATTCTGATTGGTTGGCTGTTGCGCTGGACTTTAGTCTCTATGGGTCCTGGCCAACTGGATAGCTGAGTGATCTACGCCAGCCTGTATCCCTGATTGTCAGCCGTTGTGAGTACTGGTTCCTCAGGTGTCTGCAGCTCAACCCTTTGGCTCCAATCCCACAGATGCATAGGTCTGTAAATTGTGTCCAGTTCAATATGGTTGTTAATAGAGTCTTCCTTTGAGAACCGTGCTTCTAAGAATTCTGCCAGGAATTTTGTAACAATGAATTTTATTTATATATGTTTGTTGACTATAACTCAGTGTCTAACACCATCATTCCCATAATCCCAATCGATAAGTTACAGAACCTGGCCTCTGTACCTCCCTCTACGATTGAATCCTTGACTTCCTAACCAGAAGACCACAATCTGTACGGATTGGTGATAATATCTCCTCCTCATTGATGATCGACACTGATGTACCTCTGGGATGTGTGCTTAGCCCACTGCTGTACTCTCCCTATACGCATTACTGTGTGGCACCATCTGTAAGTGTGCTGATGATACAATCATTGTTGGCAGAATCTCAGATGGAGATGAGAGGGTGTACAGGAGCGAGATATACCAACTAGTTGAGTTACAGCAACAACCTTGCTCTCAATGTCAGTAAGACAAAAGAGCTGATTAGGAAGGGTAAGACAAAGGAACACGAACCAATCCTCATAGAGGGATCAGAAGTGGAGAGAGTGAGCAATTTCAAGTTCCTGGGTGTCAAGATCTCTGAGGATCTACCCTGGTGCCAACATATCGATGCAGCTATAAAGAAAACAAGACAGCGACTATATTTCATTAGGAGATGGAAGAGATTTGGTTTGTCAACTAAAACTCAAAAACTTCTATAGATGTAAGGCAACATCCATTATTAAGGAACCCCATCACCCTAGGCATGCCCTGTTCTCATTGTAGCCATCAGGAAGGAGGTACAGAAGCTTGAAGGCACACACTCAGCTTGTTCCCCTCTGTCATATGATTCCTAAATAGACATTGAGCTCATGAACACCACATCACTTCTTTATATGGATAATATTTCTGCTTTTGCACTATTTTTAATCTATTCAATATACATACATAGTTACTGTAATTGATTTACCTATTTATTTTATTTCTAAATTATCATGTATTGCATTGAACTGCTGCTGATAAGTTAACAAATTTCACAACACATGCCAGTGATAATAAACCTGATTTTGATTCTGAGTTATTTTGTTACTGCTTATATCAATGGCAGGGATCTTTTGACATGGGTAAAAATAGATTTAACACTTATTTTCTTTATATTAATAGTTATTAGTCTCACGCTTCTAATGCTATGACAGATGGGCTGTGGTTGCTAATTTTTCTTTGACATATTGGAAACGTCTCCAAAGCAGCCCTGATGATTTGTGATTACCTTTTTAAAACAAAAAAGATCGAAAAGCAACACAGTGTTAAAGTTACAGACACAAAATGCTCGTGGAACCATCAAGCATTTTGTGTGTGTTGCTTGAATTTCCACCATCTGCAGATTTTCTCGTGTTTGCAGTGTTAAAGTTATTTAAGATGACGACAATTTCTAGCAGTATTCATATTTTTGGAGCAGCCCTGTTAAGAATTACATTAAGAGTTCCCACGTTAATGATCGACCTTTAAATTTTATTTAAGGATGTCTTTCACCCAGTTGATTGTGTTTTATGGCATTGAGCCTAGGAACTTGTTAGCAATATTAGAAAATTTATAAAGATTTAGCCTTGTCATGTAATTTTAGCTTCCCCCCCCCCAACCAACTACAGAAATGATGCACAGATTTGTTGAGAACATAGAGTACATTTTGACCTCTCTGCAATTTTACACTAATCTCATTTGATGCATTAAGACAGTCACATTTGATAACTTGCTTATTTAAGTTTCTGTCTGAATTCATCTATCAATACACCGAACAACAATTTTCTTTCAAAAGTGAGGCTTCCTCAGAAATCTTTTGTTTATGATAGACCTCGTGAAGCTAAACACAAGTATTACTTGTATCACAGGAATTTGGAGAAACAAAAAATTAATTTTATTGAATAGAATTGCATAATGGTGCAGATGCTTTGCAACAGTTCAACTAAGCTAAAAATAATATTTTGAAGATTTTCATTTCTGTTCAGTGTCTGAGGCTTCTTGCTTAAGTGTCCAACAATAATCAGCCTGCTCTGATGGATTCCAGTTGACCTAATACCATTTCTCCATGACCACAATGTCCTGGTGAAATCTTTTAGCATGCTTGTCACTGCCAGCACCATGAAAGGAGGTGGGGTGGCATTGCTGGTTAGAGAGGAGATTACTGCAATAGAAAGGAAGGACATTAGCCAGGAGGATGTGGAATCGATATGGGTAGAGCTGCATAACACTAAGGGGCAGAAAACACTGGTGGGAGTTGTGTACAGGCCACCTAACAGTAGTAGTGAGTTTGGGGATGGCATTAAACAGGAAATTAGAAATGCGTGCGATAAAGGAACTGCAGTTATAATGGGTGACTTCAATCTACATATAGATTGGGTGAACCAAATTGGTAAGGGTGCTGAGGATGAGGATTTCTTGGAATGTATGTGGGATAGTTTTCTGAACCAACATGTCAAGGAACCAACTAGAGAGCAGGCCATTCTGGACTGGGTACTGAGCAATGAGGAAAGGTTAGTTAGCAATCTTGTCGTGCGAGGCCCCTTGAGTAAGAGTGACCATAATATGGTGGAATTCTTCATTAAGATGGAGAGTGATATAGTTAATTCAGAAACAAAGGTTCTGAACTTAAAGAAGGGTAACTTTGAAGGTATGAGACATGAATTAGCTAAGATAGACTGGCAAATGATACTTAAAGGGTTGACGGTGGATATGCAATGGCAAGCATTTAAAGATCGCATGGATGAACTACAGCAATTGTTCATCCCAGTTTGGCAAAAGAATAAACCAGGGAAGGTAGTGCACCCGTGGCTGGCGAGGGAAATTAGGGATAGTATCAATTCCAAAGAAGAAACATACAAATTATCCAGAAAAAGTGGCACACCTGAGGACTGGGAGAAATTCAGAGTCCAGCAGAGGAGGACAAAAGGCTTAATTAGGAAAGGGAAAAAAGATTATGAGAGAAAGCCGACAGGGAACATAAAAGCTTTTATAGATATGTAAAAAGGAAAAGGATTGGTTAAGAGAAATGTAGGTCCCTTACAGTCAGAAACAGGTGAATTGATCATGGGGAACAAGGACATGGCAGACCAATTGAATAACTACTTTGGTTCTGTCTTCACTAAGGAGGACATAAATAATTTTCCAGAAATAGTAGGGGACCAAGGGTCCAGTGAGATGGAGGAACTGAGGGAAATACATGTTAGTAGGGAAGTGGTGTGAGGTAAATTGAAGAGATTGAAGGCAGATAAATCATTAGGGCCAGATGGTCTGCATCCCAGAGTGCTTAAGGAAGTAGCCCAAGAAATAGTGGATGCATTAGTGATAATTTTTCAAAACTCTTTAGATTCTGGATTAGTTCCTGAGGATTGGAGGGTGGCTAATGTAACCCTGCTTTTTAAAAAAGGAGGGAGAGAGAAACTGGGGAATTATAGACCAGTGAGCCTGACATCGGTGGTGGGGAAAATGCTAGAGTCAGTTATCAAAGGTGTGATAACAGCACATTTGGAAAGCGGTGAAATCATCGGACAAAGTCAGCATGGATTTGTGAAAGGAAAATCATGTCTGACGAATCTCATAGAATTTCTTGCAGATGTAACTAGTAGAGTGGATAGGAGAGAACCAGTGGATGTGGTATATTTGGATTTTCAAAAGGCTTTTGACAAGGTCCCACACAGGAGATTAGTGTGCAAACTTAAAGCACACGGTATTGGGGGTATGGTATTGATGTGGATAGAGAATTGGTTGGCAGACAGGAAGCAAAGAGTGGGAATAAACGGGACCTTTTCAGAATGGCAGGCAGTGACTAGTGGGGTACCGCAAGGCTCAGTGCTGGGACCCCAGTTGTTTACAATATATATTAATGACTTAGCCGAGGGAATTAAATGCAGCATCTCCAATTTTGCGGATGACACAAAGCTGGGCGGCAGTGTTAACTGTGAGGAGGATGCTAAGAGGATGCAGGGTGACTTGGATAGGTTGGGTGAGTGGGCAAATTCATGGCAGATGCAATTTAATGTGGATAAATGTGAGGTTATCCACTTTGGTGGCAAGAACAGGAAAACAGATTATTATCTGAATGGTGGCCAATTAGGAAAAGGGGAGGTGCAACGAGACCTGGGTGTCATTGTACACCAGTCATTGAAAGTTGGCATGCAGGTACAGCAGGCGGTGAAAAAGGCAAATGGTATGCTGGCATTCATACCAAGAGGATTCGAGTACAGGAGCAGGGAGGTTCTACTGCAGTTGTTCAAGACCTTGGTGAGACCACACCTGGAGTATTGTGCACAGTTTTGGTCCCCTAATCTGAGGAAAGACATTCTTGCCATAGAGGGGGTACAAAGAAGGTTCACCAGATTGATTCCTGGGATGGCAGGACTTTCATATGATGAAAGACTGGATCGACTAGGCTTATACTATCTGGAATTTAGAAGATTGGGGGGGGGGGGTCTGATTGAAATGTATAAAATTCTAAAGGGATTGGATAGGCTGGGTGCAGGAAGATTGTTCCCGATGTTGGGGAAGTCCAGAATGAGGGGTCACAGTTTGAGGATAAAGGGGAAGCCTTTTAGGACCGAGATGAGGAAAATCTTCTTCACACAGAGAGTGGTGAATCTGTGGAATTCTCTGCCACAGGAAACAGTTTGGGCCAGTTCATTGGCTATATTTAAGAGGGAGTTAGAAAAGACCCTTGTGGCTAAAGGGATCAGGGGGTATGGAGAGAAGGCAGGTATAGGGTTCTGAGTTGGATGATCAGCCGTGATCGTAATGAATGGCGGTGCAGGCTCGAAGGGCCAAAAGGCCTACTCCTGCACCTATTTTCTATGTTTCTATTTGCAGGGAAGAAGTCTAAATGAGAATGCAGAAAATGAATCTTTGGTGACATGTTGCACTTCATGCTTTCGTATGGTTGAAGCATGTTGTCAATCAGACGCATGTAGTTTGGTGTTCTGTAGTTGCCAGGAAAATTCTCAACAACATTCTTCAATGCCTTCCATGTGGTCTTCTCCGGTCTCACTAGAACTCCTTCAAATTGCCTTTCATTAATGATCTAGTTAATTTGTGGACGAAGAAAAATGCCACTTTTAATCTTTGCATCAGTCATTCTGACTTGAATTGTGAATTAAAATAACAAATATAGGTGATTTGGTGCATGATAGGGAAATTTTGTGGTGATTTTCATGATCAGCAGCCCAAAATCCGTAAGATATACCCAAAAGTCTTCAGGAAGCAAAATCTTTGTTGTCCAGTGATATTAATTCAGAAGTCACATGTACGTTGAAATGTGTTGTGTGCAGTAACAACCAGCACAACTAAGGGTGTGCTGGGGGTAGCCCACTAGTGTTACTACATACTCAAGTGCCAACATAGCATTCCCATCATGTTCAGCAGAACAACAGCAGCAGCGAAACAAACCCCTTTCCTGCTTCCCACCTATCTAGTCACAGTCACAGACAGGCCTCCAACTCCAGGCCAGGCTGCCTCCAGGCCTCCAGTGGACTTTCAGACATCGGGCTTCTGACTTCCCCAGAGGACTCGCAGACCCAGGGCTTCAACCATCAGGCCTCACATTCTGGACTCACTGACTTTAATCTTTGACATTTGGGCTTCAGTTTTCAGAATCAACCCAAGATTCACAAATGACAAGACCCCAAACTCCAGGCCCCAGACCTGCTGACTTGCCGACCTAGTCCTACCTGCATGGACCTCCAATCCCTGGACTTGCTGCTGAATCTTGCCTTTAAAGTTCTCTTGTTGCTTGACAATGCGCCAGCCCATCCCAAACATTTGAACAGCATTCATCTCAACGTAACAGTGCATTTCCTGCCGCCTAATACAACATCGCTGATTCAACCACTTGACCAAGATGTGATATCCACACTCAAGGCGTATTTTTTACGGCGAACTGTCTCTCAGATACTGCAAGCAACAGACGATTTTGAAAATCCCATGAGTTTACCAATGGTGAGGGAATGGTGGAAGTCCTTCAACATCAGACATACCATCAACAACATTGATGAATCCTGGAAAGAGGTCAGGTCTTCCACTCTGAAGCAACTGGCAGAATTTTTTAAGGCTGCGGAACACTTGGCACAAATGGCAATGGACATGCACCCAAGTTTAGAACGGAGTCAGCATTTCAGTCGTTCCCTGCAGTAAAGCCTTCTTCCCTACAAGCAAATTTATGCTGAAAAACAAAATGCTGCCAAGCAAACAATCCTCACCACTTTCTTCAAACCGGTGTCATCTCCTGCTGCCGGCAGTACTGAGAATTTTGTGAGTCTTCCTTCACCCCTTGCTGTCCTTGATGATCCTGACGACACACAACCATCCACCTCATCCATGTAAAGCTGCCTGACACCACAACAACAACTCATCTCCCGGAGCGAACACACCTGCCACTGTTGGTAAGTACTGTACACTCTAGTATGTTAACTTTCTATGATTTGTTATGTTGAATATGACAAGTTGATGAAATATAATACAAATGTTGACTTGTGGTACTGCTTTTGTGTCATATTGGTATGAAAATGTGAATAAATTACAGGTAAAACATACTTAGGAAGCCCTCAAGAATGCATCCCTATTTTCTCCATTTAAATAATTATTCACATTATAGAAACATAGAAACATAGAAAATAGGTGCAGGAGTAGGCCATTTGGCCCTTCGAGCCTGCACCGCCATTTATTATGATCATGGCTGATCATCCAACTCAAAACCCCGCCCCAGCCTTCCCTCCATACCCCCTGACCCCTGTAGCCACAAGGGTTGACTTCGAGGAATGTATCCCCCCGCATATAACGAGGATAGGGTGTATCCATGTGCCTATCGAAACATCTCTTAAAACCTCTCATGTATTTGCCTCTACCACCATACAAGGCAGTGCATTCCAGGTATCCATAACACTCTGAATAAAATGATGGTGGATGGGGCAAATGTTATACAGTTTCCAAACACTGGCAACCAATCCCATGAAGGTAGGGTAAAAGAAAACAATGCAAGTTTTCTTAATTTAAGGCTAGACTATGCACAACCTTATGTATTACATAAGGTATTTGGTATTGGTCCATTTTCTCATAGAATAACAGAAATTTGCATCACCGAGGCAGGAACCTGGTGGTGAGAGACCTGAGACTCTGGTACCACCACTTTGATAACAGTACTGAGAAGAGAGCATAACCTGGATGGAGGAGGTCTCTGTTGATGGATGCTGCTTTCCTGCAACAATGTTCTGTGTAGATGTCCTCACTGGGGGGAGTGCTTTACCCATGATGGACTGGGAAATATCCATTACTTTTTGTAGGAATTTCCATACCAGGTGTGATGCAGCCATGCAATATACTCTCTACCACACCATAGAACCATAGAAACTACAGCACAGAAACAGGCCTTTTGGCCCTTCTTGGCTGTGCCGAACCATTTTCTGCCTAGTCCCACTGACCTGCACACGGACCATATCCCTCCATACACCTCCCATCCATGTATCTGTCCAATTTATTCTTAAATGTTAAAAAAGAACCCGCATTTACCACCTCGTCTGGCAGCTCATTCCATACTCCCACCACTCTCTGTGTGAAGAAGCCCCCCCTAATGTTCCCTTTAAACTTTTCCCCCCTCACCCTTAACCCATATCCTCTGGTTTTTTTCTCCCCTTGCCTCAGTGGAAAAAGCCTGCTTGCATTCACTCTATCTATACCCATCATAATTTTATACACCTCTATCAAATCTCCCCTCATTCTTCTACGCTCCAGGGAATAAAGTCCTAACCTATTCAACCTTTCTTTGTAACTAAGTTTCTCAAGTCCCGGCAACATCCTTGTAAACCTTCTCTGCACTCTTTCAACCTTATTTATATCCTTCCTGTAATTTGGTGACCAAAACTGAACACAATACTCCAGATTCGGCCTCACCAATGCCTTATACAACCTCATCATAACATTCCAGCTCTTATACTCAATACTTCGATTAATAAAGGCCAATGTACCAAAAGCTCTCTTTACGACCCTATCTACCTGTGATGACACTTTTAGGGAATTTTGTATCTGTATTCCCAGACCCCTCTGTTCCACTGCACTCCTCAGTGCCTTACCATTAACCCTGTATGTTCTACATTGGTTTGCCCTTCCAACGTGCAATACCTCACACTTGTCGGTATTAAACTCCATCTGCCATTTTTCAGCCCATTTTTCCAGATGGTCCAAGTCCCTCTGCAGGCTCTGAAAACCTTCCTCACTGTCTACTACACCTCCAATCTTTGTATCATCAGCAAACTTGCGAATCCAACTTACCACATTATCATCCAGATCATTGATATAGATGACAAATAACAATGGATCCAGCACTGATCCCTGTGGCACACCACTAGTCACAGGCCTCCACTCAGAGAAGCAATTCTCTACCACCACTCTCTGGCTTCTTCCATCGAGCCAATGTCTAATCCAATTTACCAACTCTCCATGTATACCTAGCGACTGAATTTTTCTAACTAACCTCCCATGCGGGACCTTGTCAAAGGCCTTACTGAAGTGAATGTAGACAATATCCACTGCCTTCCCTTCATCCACTTTCCTGGTAACCTCCTCGAAAAACTCCAACAGATTGGTCAAACGTGACCTACCACGCACAAAGCCATGTTGACTCTCCCTAATAAGCCCCTGTCTATCCAAATGCTTGTAGATTCTGTCTCTTAGTACTCCCTCCAATAACTTACCTACTACTGACGTTAAACTCACCGGCCTATAATTTCCTGGATTACTTTTCGATCCTTTTTTAAACAACGGAACGACATGAGCCACTCTCCAATCCTCCGGCACTTCACCCGTAGACAGCGACATTTTAATTATTTCTGCCAGGGCCCCCGCAATTTCAACACTAGTCTCCTTCAAGGTCCGAGGGAACACACTGTCAGGTCCCGGGGATTTATCCACTTTAATCTTCCTCAAGACAGCAAGCACCTCCTCCTTTTCAATCTGTACAGTTTGCATGGTCTCACTACTTGATTCCCTCAATTCCATAGATTTCATGCCAGCTTCCTTCGTAAATACAGACACAAAAAACCTACTTAAGATCTCCCCCATTTCCTTTGGTTCCACACAAAGCCGACCACTCTGATCTTCAAGAGGACCAATTTTATCCCTTACAATCCTTTTGCTCTTAATATACTTGTAAAAGCTCTTTGGATTATCCTTCACTTTGACTGCCAAGGCAACCTCATGTCTTCTTTTTGCCCTCCTGATTTCTTTCTTAAGTATTTTCTTGCACTTCTTATACTCCTCAAGCACCTGATTTACCTCCTGTTTCCTATACATTTCATACAACTCCCTCTTCTTCTTTATCAGAGTTGCAATATCCCTTGAGAACCAAGGTTCCTTATTCCTATTCAATTTGCCTTTAATCCTGACAGGAACATACAAACTCTGCACTCTCAAAATTTCCCCTTTGAAGGCTTCCCACCTACCAATCACATCTTTGCCAGAGAACAACCTATCCCAATCCACGCTTTTTAGATCCTTTCTCATTTCTTCAAATTTGGCCTCCTTCCAGTTCAGAACCTCAACCCTAGGACCAGATCTATCCTTGTCCATGATCAAATTAAAACTAATGGTGTTATGATCACTGGAACCAAAGTGCTCCCCTACACAGACTTCTGTCACTTGCCCTAATTCATTTCCTAACAGGAGATCCAATATTGCATCCCCTCTAGTTGGTCCCTCCATATACTGATTTAGAAAACTTTCCTGAACACATTTTACAAACTCTAAACCATCTAGACCCCTAACAGTATGGGAGTCCCAATCAATGTATGGAAAATTAAAATCCCCTACCACCACAACTTTATGTTTCCTGCAGTTGCCTGCTATCTCTCTGCAGATTTGCTCCTCCAAGTCTCGTTGACTATTGGGTGGTCTGTAATACAATCCCACTAATGTGGCCATACCTTTCCTGTTTCTCAGCTCCACCCATGAGGACTCAGTAGACAAGCCCTCTAATCTGTCCTGCCTGAGCACTGAGCACTGCTGTAATATTTTCCCTAACAAGCAATGCTACTCCCCCACCTTTCATTCCTCTGCCTCGATCACATCTGAAACATCAGAACCCTGGAATATTAAGCTGCCAGTCCTGCCCCTCCTATAGCCAAGTTTCACTAATTGCTACAACATCATAATTCCTTTTTTTTTAAATTTTATTTTTATTTGGATAAGGAGTTCACAATTATCATGTACTTTTTTCACACATATAACCTTTTCCATTTTTTATATGTATAAAACTACAATTATTTATACATTCTTAAGTACACATTGAGATGATATAAAAGCAAAATAAACATTTAAATAGATAATTATGTACTGTGGTAAATCTAACCTATTAGGCTAAGTAATGAAATTAGTTGTTAAGAAAAATGGTAATAATAGTTTCCATACAACCCTTCTGGACCATTTCCACTGGTCCAAAATGTTGCATACAAGCCTATATACCAACCATTGTAGGTGTTTATATCCCAATTTGTTCGTGCTTGTTCCTGCCCGCAGACATAATTATCCAATCCCTATATACTTATTTACTTAATTTTTTCATTTTTTTTTTATCCCTTTCCCAAATCTTTCCCTTTACTTGTGTTAATTCTCTATTTTCCAAAAAAAAAACAACAAACATTTAGACTAGGGGTGCTTACGTTAGCAATATTACTGTGTTGATGAGAAGAGCAATATAAATCAGTAGGAGAGTCATCTAAAGTCTGCTCGCATTGGGGTTATATATTCAATCCATTTATTCCAGATTTGTTAAAATGTTTCTTTCTGAGTTCTCAGGGAGTAGGTCAACTTTTCCATTTTAAATATTTCCAAGATAATTTCGTACCAATCTTCTAATGTAGGTGGTATTGGATTTAGCTATTTTCTAGTGATTGATTTCTTACTTGCCGCTAAGAGGCCCTGCAGCAACTTTATATCTTCATGCTGTTCAAGGAACAATACATGCCCCAAATAGAGCATCTCAAAGTTCAGAGGTATCTGGGACCTTAATACCTTAACTAATGTTCTATGAATGCCTTCCCAAAATAGACTTAATTTAGGGCAATCCCAGAAAATATGAAAATGATTTGCCTCCTTGGAGCCACACCTTCTCCAACACATCACATTTGTATCTTTATATTTTTCCTGATATGGGGTCTTGAAGTATCTTATAATGTTTTTCCAACAATGTTCTCTCCAAGTCAAAGAATTAGTCGAGGACCATTGAAAGCTGCAGATTTTCCCCCAAGCCTCCTCTGAAAGTACCAACCCCGCTTCTTTCTCCCACTTCTCTTTAATATACAGTGTATTTACATTTTTAGCATGGGAGAGTGCATTATATAGGCGAGAAACTGATTTACTAGGTATTGAACTGCAAGCCGAATTCAGAATCTTGAAAAATTCTAATTCTACTGTTGATAGGTCTGTATATCTACAACTCTGGTTAACATAGTTTCGTATTTGAAGGTACCTAAAAAAGTCATTATGTTCTAGGCCATGTTTGTCCTGCAGGATTTGGAAACTTTGTAATACTCTTTTATCTATAAATGAGAGGTAGGTTGTAAGACCTTTCTTTATCCATAGCTCAAATCTTTTATCTCCTCTGTTGGGAAGGAATTCGGTATCATATGCACACCATCTAAAGAGTTTTAGCGTGTTATTAATTCCACATGAATTAACCACCTTCTGCCATACTTTTAATGTAAGATTTATCCAAGCATTATTAAATTTTTCCAACTGGGCCATCAATCCTTTGTCAGCTATTGAGGCCTGAAGAGGAAAACTGTCAACTAATCCAAATTCTATTTCCTTCCATCTAGCCTTATATTCCCTATTACACCAATATAACAGAGGGGTTATCTGTGAGGCATAAAAATAATTTCTCAGGCAAGGAAGAACCATACCTCCTCTTTCCTTCCCTAACTGTAAGGTGTTATATCGAATTCTAGGTTTCCTTCCTTGCCAAATGAAGCGGGAAATCCATTTGTCCCATTCCCTGAATTGATTATCATCCACCTCCACTGGTAAAGTACGGAAAAGATATAATAACCGAGGAAGAATATTCATTTTTATAGTATTTATCCTTGAATTTAAACTTAAAAAGGGGATAAGATTCCATCTATGCATATCTGCTTTTATCTCTGAGATTAATGGCCCATAATTTACCTGTGACAGTGTTGAAAGATCCTTCGGCAGGATTATTCCTAAATATTTTAATGATTTAGCTTCCCACTTAAGATTGTATGTATCCTGCAATTTTTTGGATGGTGTATAATTTAGGGACATAACCTGCGTTTTCTTTACATTTATTTTATAACCTGATATTTTCCCAAAGTCATCCAACAGTGTAACCAATCCTATAAATGATTTTTCTGGTTCACTCAGATAGACCAAAACATCATCTGTGAATAACGCCACTTTCTGTTCAATC
The DNA here is from genome assembly GCF_963921235.1 of Mobula hypostoma. NCBI lineage: Eukaryota > Metazoa > Chordata > Chondrichthyes > Myliobatiformes > Myliobatidae > Mobula > Mobula hypostoma. Next base: position 177,658,846 of record NC_086102.1, on the reverse strand, counting down.
CCTGCCACCTTGATACCTTTTACGATTTCGCTCTGTCTTATTAGTTGGGCAAGTGGTTCAATATATAGCGCAAAAAGGAGAGGAGAAATTGGGCATCCCTGTCTAGTGCCTCTCTCTAAAATGAAGGAGTCAGAGAGGTCCCCATTTATCTTAATTCGGGCTGTTGGGCTGTCATACAGAGTCTGAATTACTTTAATAAACCTTTCTTGAAAGCCGAATCTTCCTAACACTCTGTATAGGAATGCCCAACTAACCGAATCAAAAGCTTTCTCAGCATCCAATCCTACTACCATTGTCTCTGTCTCGTTCTTATTAACCTGTTCTAATATGTGCAGAGTTCTCCTTATGTTGTCCTGTGTTTGTCTTTGTTGAATAAATCCAGTCTGGTCTAAATGGATTAGGCCAGGTAAAAGCTTTTCCAATCTGCGCGCTAATATAGATGTAAATAGTTTGTAATCTAAATTAAGAACACTAATTGGCTGATAATTGCCACATTCTAGTTTATCTTTACCCTCTTTAGGAATAACTGAAATAATCGCTTCTCTCCAGGAAGGTGGAGTTTCTCCTCTCTGCAAGATCCAATTAAAGGTGTTAAGTAGTAATGGGGCTAACTGTGTCTTCAGGGACTTGTACCACTCTGAGGTAAACCCATCAGAACCCGGGGACTTTCCAGCCTTTAACCTAGAGATGGCCACGTTCAGTTCTTTGACAGTTACTGGTTCTAATAAACTTTCATTTTGTAAATCTGTAAGTTTAGGTAGATCTAAAAAATTCAATACACTGTCTATATAGGGCTCATTGGGGGCCCGGGGTTGGGAGTACAGCTCTCGATAATACGTTTCAAAACTCTCTTGAATTTTCCCTATTGTACTCTCCACAAGCTTTGTCTTTGGATTCTTTATTTTATGAACTGTATTGTCTGCTTGTTGTTTTCGTAATTTATATGCTAATAATCTAGCTGATTTACCTCCTACTTCATAATTCTTTTGTCTCAGGTAAAGAAAATTTCTTTGAGTTTCCAACGTATAAATATCATCAATTTCACTTTGCAATTTCCTAATTTCCTGTTTTTGATTTGAATTACTTTTGTTGCTATCTCCAACTTGAAGTTGTTTTAATTTTCCTTGAAGGTCTGCTAATTTTTGTGCATTGATTTTTTTCATGTGAGTAGTAATGGAAATAATTTTCCCTCTCAGTACAGCTTTCAATGTATCCCATAAAATCACTGGTGATGTTTCTCCCGTGTCATTAAGGTCTAGATATTCTTTGATTTCTCCCCTTAATCTCTCCATTACTTTTGGGTTATTAAGTATATGTGAGTTTAGCCTCCATAGTGTTTTCCTCATTTTCCTTTCCAGGATTAGAGACATAGAGACTGGGCTATGATCCGACAGATCAATTGTTGCAATATTACAGTTTTTTATCCTGAGTCTATCTGTATTAAAGATAAAGAAATAGTCTATCCCTGAATAGGCTGAATGAGGGAAAGAGTAATATGTATAATCTTTACTAGTAGGGTGTAATTCCCTCCAGACATCTATAATTCCCAACTCCTCCATCAATGAATTCACTTTCCGAGTCAGAGGTTTATTCTGAGTAACTATTCTTGAAGAATCTAATATAGGATTTAATCTAATATTAAAATCCCCTCCACAAATTACTACCCCTCGAGAACTGACCATCTTTTTAATTTTCCATGTTCAGATTAGCTCATATGTGTTTCCTGGAGGAAAGCTATTTGTGCCCTCTCTTTTTTCAATTTAGACATAATCTTATTTCTTTTAATTGGATTCAAAACCCCATTAACATTATAGGAAATTATTTTTACCAATTCAGTTTGCATTTTTCTCTAGTAGAAAAAAAGCACTCTCCTTTTCTAACCAAACAGTAAGCAATCCCTTCTCAACAGTAAACCAAGACATATAACCATACCCTAGACATTTCTGAACGTATAACATTTGAAAATTTTCCCCGACTTCCCACAGTGAGGCCTGAGCACCGACCCGCCTCAGTTCAGAGGGATAACCTCTATCTTCACCCTGTGTTAGAGGGCCCTCAGCAGTTTGAATAATCATAGAGAATTTTCTCCTATTTATGTCTCGACCATATTGCTATCATTCAAGTTATTCCTCCTAGATTATTTTCAGTTACCAGTTTTCATTTTACTTTTAAGTCCGATTTACTCTTTTCAGTCATTTCTCTTAATTAATCTGTATTCTCTGTACATTCGCGTCTGAATATTTGCAGCTTTTCCTTGTAGTTTGACACTCTGGTTCGAGTGGAGCGTCCTCGCCCCACTAACTGCCACGACTTCTGCCGAATCCTCTCCAGTAGCGACTCCGGTTGGGGGATAACTTTAATAGGTAGTCCCCGGTCCGCCAGGTCCGACGTTGCCTCCTCCACCGTAGCGTAAGTTTTTGTCCCTTCGTCGTAAAAGACTCTCAGCCGAGCTGGATACAGGGTCTGGAATCTGATGTTGTTTTCCTTCAGGACTCTCCGTGTTTCCGTATATTCCTTCCGTCTGGCAAGAATCCCCGGTGCGTAGTTGTGGTCTAAACTGATTTTACAGTTGTTCCACATGAAACCTTTCTTTTGCCATGCTCTTTTAAGCACCTCTTCCTTCGTTCTGTAACTGAGAAATCTGATCAGAATCGATCTGGGCTGGGCGCCTGCAGGAGGCTGTGGTGCCAACGCATGGTGAGCCCTTTCTATCTGTAGGTCTTTTGCGGCCGGTATATCAAGGTTCTCTCTAAGCAGCTTCTCCACGAAGGGAATCATCAATCCGGGTTTACCTTCGGTTCCTTCGGGAACTCCATAGATCCTCACATTTTCCCTTCTCGAGCGGCCTTCTTGATCTATTAGTTTCCACTGGAGCTGGTCTTGTAGCTTCAGCATTTCTGCTATCACCTCCTCTGCATTTTGTAGCTTCTCTTCAATTCCAACAATCCTCGCTTCGGCTTCATCTATCCGCGAGTTAGTTTTTACTATTTCTCCTTTAATATCTTCCAGCTGTTTGCTGTTATCTTGTCGGAACTCGCGAATCTCTCCGAGAATCAAAGACAAAGTCACCGATTCCCCCTCATTATCTCCGTCCTGGCTTGCCGTGGGAGAGCTAGACCCTTCGCCTTGCTGTATCTCTTTATGTTTATCAGCCTTTAGAGCGGACTTTTTATTCTTGTTCTTAGACATCATCCTTGCCCCTTTTATTAATATAGTTATGCAATATTAAGTATTTGTCTAAATTCGATTTTGGGGCAGTTTACCTTCTTTTTTTGTCGAGAGACCTTTTCCTTACACCGCCATTCCCTTGATGACCCGGAAGTCACCGCCACAACATCGTAATTCCACGTGTCAATCCACGCCCTCAACTCATCCGCCTTCCCCGCAATACTCCTAGCATTGAAATATATACACCTCAGAAGATTTTTACCACCACTCACAACCTTTCTATCAGCAGATTTGCTTAACCTTTCAACATCATTTATTTTCACCCCAGCCACACTGTCAGCTCTGGCACTCTGGTTCCCATCCCCCTGCAAATCCAGTTTAAAGCCTCCCCAATAGCACTAACAAACCTCCCTGAAAGGATATTGGTCCCCCTGTTGTTCAAGTGTAACCCGTCTCTCTTGTACAGGTCCCACCTGCCCCAGAAGAGGTCCCAATGATCCTGAAATCTGAAACCCTGCCCCCTACACCAGTTCCTCAGCCACTTGTTCCTCCTCCAGAGCATCCTATTCCTACCCTCACTGGCACTCTAGCACAGGTAGCAATCCTGAGATTACCACCCTTGAGGTCCTGCTTTTCAACTTCCTACCAAGCTCTCTATACTCACTGTCCAGGACCTCTTCACTCTTCCTTGCTATGTCATTGGTACCGATGTGCACCACGACATCTGGCTGGTCACCCTCCCACTTCAGAATGTCATGCAATCGATCAGAGACATCCTTGACCCTGGCATCTGGGAGGCAACAAACCATCCTGGATTCTCTGACACGACCACAGAACCTCCTATCTGCACCTCTAACTATCGAGTCCCCTATCACTACCGCTCTCCTCTTTTCCCCCCTCCCTTCTGCACTGCAGAGCCAGACTCAGTGCCAGAGATCCGGCTACTGCAGCTAGTCCCAGGTAAGTCACCCCCCCCCCCCCACAGTATCCGATGCGGTATACTTGTTGTTGAGGTGAATGGCTACAGGGGAACACACGTCCATAGAAGTTTGTCAAAGTTTTAGGTGTCAATCCAAATCTTTTCAAACAATCTAAGGAAGTAGAGGTGCTGCCATGTTTTCTCTGTAATGGCACTTGCATGTGGTGCCAGGGTCACGTCACCCAAAATGGTGACACTGAGGAATTTAAAGTTGCTAAACCTCTCCACCTCTGATCTTCTGACAAGGACTGGCTTATGGGCCTCTGGTTTCCTCTTCCTGAAGTCAATAACTAGTTCTTTGGTCTTGTGAACATTGAGTAAGAGGCTATCGTTGTGACACCACTCAGCCAGATTTTCATTCTCCCTCCAATATGCTGGTTTGGCCTATGACAGTAGTGTCATCAGCAAACATTGTGCTCCGAGAAAAACTAACCACGGCGATCCTGCCTTCCTGCATGTGGTCCCTAGCAATGTAGGTTCAAATACTATCAAGTACAGCAGATTCCAGTTAACTGGGTCATCTAAACTAATCAAGAAAATAGTCAAAATTTCCTTCATTTCTTTGGGAGACTATGCAGCTTAACTGGGACAGAGACTGTTGCCAAACTGTTTCTAACTAGTGTTAGTTGTGTGCACTTGCGAGGCTGTTAAACACTACACCATGCTTTGTGTAATCCTAACCTTATTATTAAACCCGCTGATAAGGGGAGTGCTGTTGTAGTCTGGCGTACTGACCTCTACCTTGCCGAGGCGCAGCGACAACTCGCGGATACCTCCTCTTATTTACCCCTCGATCGTGACCCCACTAAGGAGCACCAGGCCATTGTCTCCCACACCATCACCGACTTTATCCGCTCAGGGGATCTCCCATCCACTGCTACCAACCTTATAGTTCCCACACCCCGCACTTCCCGTTTCTACCTCCTACCCAATATCCACAAACCTGCCTGTCCTGGCCGACCTATTGTCTCAGCTTGCTCCTGCCCCACCGAACTCGTTTCTGCATACCTCGACACTGTTTTATCACCCCTTGTTCAATCCCTTCCGACCTATGTTCGTGACACTTCTCACGCTCTTAAACTATTCGATGATTTTAAGTTCCCTGTCCCCCACCGCTTTATTTTCACCATGGATGTCCAGTCCTTATATACTTCCATCCCCCATCAGGAAGGTCTCAAAGCTCTACGCTTCTTTTTGGATTCCAGACCTAATCAGTTCCCCTCTACCACCACTCTGCTCCGTCTAGCGGAATTAGTCCTTACTCTTAATAATTTCTCCTTTTGCTCCTCCCATTTCCTCCAAACTAAAGGTGTAGCTATGGGCACCCGTATGGGTCCTAGCTATGCCTGCCTTTTTGTTGGGTTTGTGGAACAATCTATGTTCCGTGCCTATTCTGGTATCTGTCCCCCACTTTTCCTTCGCTACATCGACGACTGCATTGGCGCTGCTTCCTGCACGCATGCAGAACTCGTTGACTTTATTAACTTTGCCTCCAACTTTCACCCTGCCCTCAAGTTTACCTGGTCCATTTCCGACACCTCCCTCCCCTTTCTAGATCTTTCTGTCTCTGTCTCTGGAGACAGCTTATCCACTGATGTCTACTATAAGCCTACTGACTCTCACAGCTATCTGGACTATTCCTCTTCTCACCCTGTCTCTTGCAAAAATGCCATCCCCTTCTCGCAATTCCTCCGTCTCCGCCGCATCTGCTCTCAGGATGAGGCTTTTCATTCTAGGACGAGGGAGATGTCTTCATTTTTTAAAGAAAGGGGCTTCCCTTCCTCCACTATCAACTCTGCTCTTAAACGCATCTCCCCCATTTCACGTACATCTGCTCTCACTCCATCCTCCCACCACCCCACTAGGAATAGGGTTCCCCTGGTCCTCACCTACCACCCCACCAGCCTCCGGGTCCAACGTATTATTCTCCGTAACTTCCGCCACCTCCAACGGGATCCCAACACTAAGCACATCTTCCCCTCGCCCCCCCCTGCATTCTGCAGGGATCGCTCCCTACACAACTCCCTTGTCCATTCGTCCCCCCCATCCCTCCCCACTGATCTCCCTCCTGGCACTTATCCATGTAAGCGGAACAAGTGCTACACATGCCCTTACACTTCCTCCCTTACCACCATTCAGAGCCCCAAACAGTCCTTCCAGGTGAGGCATCACTTCACCTGTGAGTCGACTGGGGTGATATACTGCGTCCGGTGCTCCCGATGTGGCCTTTTATATATTGGCGAGACCCGACACAGACTGGGAGACCGCTTTGCTGAACATCTACGCTCTGTCCGCCAGAGAAAGCAGGATCTCCCAGTGGCCACACATTTTAATTCCACATCCCATTCCCATTCTGACATGTCTGTCCACAGCCTCCTCTACTGTAAAGATGAAGCCACACTCAGGTTGGAGGAACAACACCTTATATTCCGTTTGGGTAGCCTCCAACCTGATGGCATGAACATCAACTTCTCTAACTTCCGCTAGGCCCCACCTCCCCCTCGTACCCCATCTGTTACTCATCTTTATGCACACATTCTTTCTCTCACTCTCCTTTTTCTCCCTCTGTCCCTCTGAATATACCTCTTGCCCATCCTCTGGGTCACCCCCCCCCTGTCTTTCTTCCCGGACCTCCTGTCCCATGATCCTCTCGTATCCCTTTTGCCAATCACCTGTCCAGCTCTCGGCTCTATCCCTCCCCCTCCTGTCTTCTCCTATCATTTTGCATCTCCCCCTCCCCCTCCAGCTTTTAAATCCCTTACTCACTCTTCCTTCAGTTAGTCCTGACGAAGGGTCTCGGCCTGAAACGTCGACTGCACCTCTTCCTATAGATGCTGCTTGGCCTGCTGCGTTCACCAGCAACTTTGATGTATGTTACCATGCTTTGTGTGAACAGTTTATAAATAGCATCAGTTGCATGTGTTTGTGTTCAAAGCAGTATTTTTTGTCACTGATAATTGGTAAGAAATAAGCAGTAAGACAATTCAGAACTGTTTTGCTTACTGCAGTTTCAAGCATTCAGGCTTGGAGAAACCAAAAATGGCCGGGAGTGAAAATGAATTGATTTCACTACTTCAAGTTAGAAACTATTAACAATTTGAAGTTAATGACAATTATCTTGAATGTTACAATAAAAATGAAGATTTGGAGGATGCAGTCATCAACAGTACCGCACGAAGGAAGTTCACCATCTGCTCGAGATGTCTGTGCTGATTTTGTTCATTTACAGTCAAAAGAACGTGACGTGGCTGAATTCTTCCATTGGTAAGTATTAGCAACTAATACACAGTTTTATAAGACTGCAGTAGTATGGTAGTGTTCTAATTTGTTCTGTATTTCATTTAAAGACATAATTTGTTACTCGGTTTGTATTTTTGTACCTTTTTAACTATTTGATTAATTGTAGCAGCCACTTAATTGGGCCAAAATATACTGATCATGATGTGCCCCATATAAACCAGAATCCATTGTATTTGAAGAGAGATTGAGAGCGATTAGCTTTGTTTGTCACATATACATTGAAACATACAGTGAAATGTATTGTTTACGCCAACGACCAACTCAGTTTAAAGATGTGTTGGCAACCCGCAAGTGATGCCATGCTTCTGGCACCAATACAGCATGCCTACAGCTCACCAACCCTAATCTATATGTTTATGAAATACAGAACGAAAAATGAGGGGAAAACCCACATGTTAATGGGGAGAACATTTTACAAACTCTGTACAGGCAGTGGCTGGAATCGAACCCCAATCAATCATTGCTGGTGCTGAAATAGTGTTGCGCTAATCACTATGCTACCATGCTGCCCCCATTTTTACATATATAATGAAGGCTTCTGCACCTACCATCCTTCCTGTGAATAAAGTCCAGAATGTCACTAACTTCAGGGAAAAATAATTATTCTCAGATTCCTTTAATCTTTCTGTTTATGACTTCAAATTGAAGGCACCTGAATAATGAACTCTCTGTTATGAACGGGATCTTTCTATCCAATTTATTTAAGTTAAAATAATCTTATTTGTTTCAATTAAGTCGCCCATTTCACTAAGTGCGTTCCAAAGAAACAACCCCGGCCGTATGAGTCTTACTTCGCAACTTAAGTGTTCCTGCACATCATTGTAAATTGGTTCTGTGATGTAGTTGTATTCCTCCTTATAATGTGGCAACAGAACAGTAATACACTGGAGTCATAAAGAAGTACAGCTCAGAAACAGGCCCTTTGGCCCATCTAGTCCACGCTAAAGCCATTTAAACGGCTTACACCCATTGACCAAATGGGGACCATAGCTCCCCCATACCCCTGCCAACCATGTACGTATCCAAACTTCTCTTAAACATGTTCCCCTTAAACTTCTCATCTTTCACTCTCCCCTCATAATTTTGTATATCAAATCTCCCTTCGATCTTCTATGTTCTAAGAAATACAGTTCTAACCGATTCAGTCTTCCTTATAACTCAGGTCCTTCAGACCTAGAAACATCCTTTTAAATCTTCTCTGTTCTCTTTCAACCTTATTTACAACTTTCCTGTAGGTAGGTGACAAAAACTGCACACAATGCTTCACATTAGGTCTCACCAATGCCTTTTACACCTTCAACATAACATGTCGTCTCTCTGTATCAAGAGAGAGATCTATAATAAATATAGGATGCATGGAGTAAATGAGGTGCTCGACGAATATAAAGAATGTAAAAAGAATCTTAAGAAAGATTAGAAAAGCTAAAAGAAGATATGAGGTTGCTTTGGCAAGTAAGATGAAAATAAATCTAAAGGGTTTCTACAGTTATATTAATAACAAAAGGATAGTGAGGGATAAAATTGATCCCTTAGAGAATCAGAGTGGACAGCTATCTGTGGAGCCAAAAGAGATGGGGGAGATTTTGAACAATTTCTTTCCTTCGGTATTCACTAAGGAGAAGGATAATGAATTGTGTAAGGTAAGGGAAACAAGTAGGGTAATTATGGAAACTATGATGATTAAAGAAGAGGAAGTACTAGCGCTTTTAAGGAATATAAATGTGGATAAGTCTCTGGGTCCTGACAGGATATTCCCTAGGACCTTGAGGGAAGTTAGTGTAGAAATAGCAGGGGCTCTGACAGAAATATTTCAAATGTCATTAGAAACGGGGATGGTGCCAGAGAAACATAGCAAATAGGTGCAGGAGTAGGCCATTCGGCCCTTCGAGCCTGCACCGCCATTTAATTATGATCATGGCTGATCATCCACTTCAGAACCCCGCCCCAGCCTTCCCTCCATACCCCCTGACCCCTGTAGCCACAAGGGCCATATCTAACTCCCTCTTAAACATAGCCAATGAACTGGCCTCAACAGTTTCCTGTGGCAGAGAATTCCACAGATTCACCACTCTCTGTGTGAAGAAGTTTTTCCTAATCTCGGTCCTAAAAGGCTTCCCCTCTATCCTCAAACTGTGACCCCTCGTTCTGGACTTCCCCAACATCGGGAACAATCTTCCTGCATCTAGCCTGTCCAATCCCTTTAGGATCTTATACGTTTCAATCAGATCCCCCCTCAATCTTCTAAATTCCAACGAGTACAAGCCCAGTTCATCCAGTCTTTCTTCATATGAAAGTCCTGCCATCCCAGGAATCAATCTGGTGAACCTTCTTTGTACTCCCTCTATGGCAAGAATGTCTTTCCTCAGATTAGGGGACTAAAACTGCACACAATACTCCAGGTGTGGTCTCACCAAGGCCTTGTACAACTGCAGTAGTACCTCCCTGCTCCTGTACTCGAATCCTCTCGCTATAAATGCCAGCATACCATTCGCCTTTTTCACCGCCTGCTGTACCTGCATGCCCACTTTCAATGACTGGTGTATAATGACACCCAGGTCTCGTTGCACCTCCCCTTTTCCTAATCGGCCACCATTCAGAATAATCTGTTTTCCTATTTTTGCCACCAAAGTGGATAACTTCACATTTATCCACATTAAATTGCATCTGCCATGAGTTTGCCCACTCACCCAACCTATCCAAGTCACTCTGCATCCTCTTAGCATCCTCCTCACTGCTAACACTGCCACCCAGCTTCGTGTCATCCGCAAACTTGGAGATGCTGCATTTAATTCCCTCATCCAAGTCATTAATATATATTGTAAACAACTGGGGTCCCAGCACTGAGCCTTGCGGTACCCCACTAGTCACTGCCTGCCATTCTGAAAAGGTCCCGTTTATTCCCACTCTTTGCTTCCTGTCTGCTAACCAATTCTCCACCCACACCAATACCTTACCCCCAATACCGTGTGCTTTAAGTTTGCACACTAATCTCCTGTGTGGGACCTTGTCAAAAGCCTTTTGAAAATCCAAATATACCACATCCACTGGTTGTCCCCTATCCACTCTACTAGTTACATCCTCAAAAAATTCTATGAGATTCGTCAGACATGATTTTCCTTTCACAAATCCATGCTGACTTTGTCCGATCATTTCGCCGCTTTCCAAATGTGCTGTTATCACATCCTTGATAACCGACTCCAGCAGTTTCCCCACCACCGACGTTAGGCTAACTGGTCTATAATTCCCCGGTTTCTCTCTCCCTCCTTTTTTAAAAAGTGGGGTTACATTAGCCACCCTCCAATCCTCAGGAACTAGTCCAGAATCTAACGAGTTTTGAAAAATTATCACTAATGCATCCACTATTTCTTGGGCTACTTCCTTAAGCACTCTAGGATGCAGACCATCTGGCCCTGGGGATTTATCTGCCTTCAATCCCTTCAATTTACCTAACACCACTTCCCTACTAACATGTATTTCACTCAGTTCCTCCATCTCACTGGACCCTCTGTCCCTTACTATTTCTGGAAGATTATTTATGTCCTCCTTAGTGAAGACAGAACCAAAGTAATTATTCAATTGGTCTGCCATGTCCTTGCTCCCCATAATCAATTCACCTGTTTCTGTCTGCAGGGGACCTACATTTGTCTTTACCAGTCTTTTCCTTTTTACATATCTATAAAAGCTTTTACAGTCCGTTTTTATGTTCCCCGCCAGTTTTCTCTCATAATCTTTTTTGCCCTTCCTAATTAAGCCCTTTGTCCTCCTCTGCTGAACTCTGAATTTCTCCCAGTCCTCAGGTGAGCCACTTTCTCTGGCTAATTTGTATGCTACTTCTTTGGAATTGATACTATCCCTAATTTCTCTCGTCAGCCACGGGTGCACTACCTTCCTTGATTTATTCTTTTGCCAAACTGGGATGAACAATTGTTGTAGTTCATCCATGCAACCTTTAAATGCTTGCCATTGCATATCCACCGTCAATCCTTTAAGTGTCATTTGCCAGTCTATCTTAGCTAATTCACGTCTCATACCTTCAAAGTTACCCCTCTTTAAGTTCAGAACCTTTGTTTCTGAATTAACTATGTCACTCTCCATATTAATGAAGAATTCCACCATATTATGGTCACTCTTACCCAAGGGGCCTCTCATGACAAGATTGCTAATTAACCCTTCCTCATTGCTCAAAACCCAGTCCAGAATAGCCTGCTCTCTAGTCGGTTCCTCGACATGTTGGTTCAAAAAACCATCCCGCATACATTCCAAGAAATCCTCTTCCTCAGCACCTTTACCAATTTGGTTCACCCAGTCTACATGTAGATTGAAGTCACCCATTATAACTGCTGTTCCTTTATTGCACACATTTCTAATTTCCTGTTTAATACCATCTCCGACCTCACTACTACTGTTAGGTGGCCTGTATACAACTCCCACCAGCGTCTTCTGCCCCTTAGTGTTACGCAGCTCTACCCATATCGATTCCACATCTTCCCGGCTTATGTCCTTCCTTTCTATTGCGTTAATCTCTTCTTTAACCGGCAACGCCACCCCACCTCCCCTTCCTTCATGTCTATCCCTCCTGAATATTGAATATCCCTGAACGTTGAGCTCCCATCCCTGGTCACCCTGGAGCCATGTCTCTGTGATCCCAACTATATCATAATCATTAATAACAATCTGCACTTTCATTTCATCCACCTTATTATGAATGCTCCTTGCATTGACACATAAAGCCTTCAGGCGCTCTTTTACAACTCTCTTAGCCCTTGTACAATTATGTTGAAAAGTGACATATTGAGGATTGACATAAACTCATGTGGTTCCATTGTTTAAGAAGGGTTCTAAGAGTAAACCTAGCAATTATCGGCCTGTAAGTTTGACGTCAGTGGTGGGTAAACAATGGAAAGTATTCTTAGGGATGGTATATATAATTATCTGTACAGACAGGGTCTGATTAGGAACAGTCAACATGGATTTGTGCGCGGAAGGTCATGTTTGACAAATCTTATTGAATTTTTGAAGAGGTTACTAGGAAAATTGACAAGAGTAAAGCCGTGGATGTTGTCTATATGGACTTTAGTAAGTCCTTTAACAAGGTTCCACATGGAAGGTTAGTTGGGAAGGTTCAATTGTTCGGTATTAATATTGAAGTAGTAAAATGGATTCAACAGTGGCTGGATGGGAGATGCCAGAGAGTAGTGGTGGATAACTGCTTGTCCGGTTGGAGGGCGGTGACTAGTGGTGTGCCTCAGGGATTCATACTGGGTCCAATGTTGTTTGTCATATACATTAATGATCTGGATGATGGGGTGGTAAATTGGATTAGTAAATATGCAGATGATACTAAGATAGGTGGCGTTGTGGATAATGAAGTAGGTTTTCAAAGCTTGCAGAGAGATTTGGGCCAGTTAGGAGAGTGGGCTGAAAGATGGCAGATGGATTTTAATGCTGATAAATGTGAAGTGCTACATTTTGGTAGGACTAATCAAAATAGGATATACATGGTAAATGGTAGGGCATTGAGGAATGCAGTAGAACAGAGGGATCTAGGAATAATGGTGCATAGTTCCCTGAAGGTGGAATCTCATGTGGATAGGGTGGTGAAGAAAGCTTTTGATATGCTGGCCTTTATAAATCAGAGCATTGAGTATAGGAGTTGGGATGTAATGTTGAAATTGTACAAGGCATTGGTGAGGCCAAATTTGGAGTATTGTGTACAGTTCTCATCACCGAATTATAGGAAAGATCTCAATAAAATTGAGAGAGTACAGAGGAGATTTACTAGAATGTTACCTGAGTTTCAGCACCTAAGTTACAGAGAAAGGTTGAACAAATTAGGTCTTTATTCTTTGGAGCTTAGGTTAGGGGGGACTTGATAGAGGTATTTAAAATTATGAGGGGGATCGACAGAGTTAGTGTGGATAGGCTTTTTCTATTGAGAGTGGGGGAGATTCAAACAAGAGGACATGAGTTAAGGGGGAACAGTTTAGGGGTAACATGAGGGGGAACTTCTTTACTCAGAGAGTGGTAGCTGTGTGGAACGAGCTTCCAGCAGAAGTGGTAGAGGCAGATTTGATTTTGTCATTTAAAAAAAATTGGATAGGTATATGGACAGGAAAGGAATGGAGGGTTATGGGCTGAGTGCAGGTAGACGGGACTAGGTGAGAGTAAGCGTTCGGCACAGACTAGAAGGGCCGAGGTGGCCTGTTTCCGTGCTGTAATTGTTATATGGTTAGCACATTGATTTATAAAGGCCAATGTGCCAGAAGTTACAAGCTACTTCAGTATGGTTCAACCAGTGCTTTATGCAATTGTAACATCATCTCTGTGTTCTTAAATTCTGTTGCTTTGGTCTGTAACAAGGGTTCCCAAACTTTTTTATGCCATGGACCCCTACCATTAACCAAGGAGTCCATAGACTCCAGGTTGGGAACCCCTGATCTATACTGTATTAATATGCTTTCTAATGTGACGAAAGTACACATAGACTAAGATGTTAACTGTCCTGTGCTGGCACCTGTGGGATCAGCAGTTGGTCTGCCACCTGTCTTCAGGAGAAAGAGAGATAAGGAAAACAATGGAGCAGCATTTGGAGATGTTAATGAAGGGACGGGAGAGTTTAACGGAAGGAGAGCTGTCAAGATTGGCTCCCCTTTGAACCCTGAACTGTTTGAAGTGATGGACAGGCGATACCCCAGCAGGGGGATAAAAAGGAATAGGTTCGCTAAGGCAAGACACACACGACACCACGAGGTAACAAGACCCTGGAAGCGGTGCGCCTCCCACAAGTTGGTGGGAGTTTTGGAGGGCTGGTCGCGGGACCAAGCCATAGACACACAGGGTGGAAAGGTGCGATCGGCGGGAACCTGGTGTGTGTCCGCCCTTGCCTGGGTGCCAGGTTCACCGCAGAGAAACGATCGTATCTGGAAACGGAGGGGTCGCAGTCGGTGACCTCAGAAGACATCACAAAGGGCTCGCCTGAAAGCTGACTGCGAAGAATATTGAAGGTCTGTGTGGAAGCCGTTTGAATATTCATTCGCTTTTGCTCTCTCTCTCCTTCCCCCCACTGTCCATCGCCACGGCAGTGATTACTGTGAACTGAACTCAGTTGAACTGAACTTTGCGTCACTTTGAAACTGGTCACTTACCCCTAGACGACGATAGAGCTTGATTGATCCTGTTATCCTAATTCTGTGTACATGTGTGTTTATCATTGCTGAACTGTTGCATTTATTATCCTTTTGATTAGAGTACTGTGTTGCTTGTTTCTTTAACAAAACTTTCTTAGTTCCAGTAATCCAGACTCCAACTAAGTGATCCATTTCTGCTGGTTTGGCAACCCAGTTACGGGGTACATAACACTAACTAACCTAGCTATCCATTCTTTGGGAACCTGTGATAATGGAGTCCAAGGTCCCTTAACTTACTTTAGTACTTTATACCTTATTGTCCCATTTTAAATTCTTCATACTTCTCTAGCTTGAACTCAGTTTGATACTCCTATACTCAGCTGATCATTTCATTCATATATTCACGGAAGAGGTTAAGTGGAGTAAACTGCACCTCAATCAAGAATGTAGATGAGGCAGGTCTTTTAAAAACACTGAAGAAGAAGGAAAGAGCAAGATTTCATCAGCATAGATTTGTAAGTTACTGTTTTATTTAGTTAATGATGCCACAGGGCAGGATGCCAACTAAATACAGACAGAGACCCTTAACTGGTACTTAGAACAACATAGGAGGTGATGTGGTCCATTGAGTCCAAGCCTGGAAAGGATCCTTAGCAACACACAAAAGTGCTGGATGAACTCAGGAAGTCAGGAGGGAAATAAACAGTCAGTATTTCAGATTCTGATGAAGAGTCTCAGCCTGAATCTGTTTATTTCCCTCCATAGATGCTGCCTGACCTGAGTTCCTCTGGCATTCTGCATGTCTGTTGCTCAAGACTTCTAGCACCTGCAGAATCTCTGGTGCCTCTAATATTTCTCTGTACTCAAGCAACTCAATCTTTTGTGAAAATACCTACCAACATCCTCTGATTGTTTTTGCTTATTGACTGGTGTAGGTTATACTAGGGGTAATTTACAGTAGCTGATTTACCCAACAGCACATCTGGATGGGTAAGAGAACCAGCACCATCAGGTGCAGAACCTGCAAACTTGGTGCAGGCAGCACAGGACAGCAGTGTGCCTGGCTCTCTGCAGCTGTCACCCAGCAGCACACAACTGTAACACTGTGCTATCTAGGGGGGCATGAAAGCAAAAGGACAGGCATGGTGTTTGAAACTGTTGAAAGCTGCCTGCAGTTAATGAATAAGCAGACTGTCCAGTTTGCCAGTCAAAAGAGAAAAGATGTGTAAGAGAGTGGTGTTACTTATCTGGGTTACCACACTTACCTGGGCTGAACTCCATCTGCCACTTCTCGGCCCATTTTCGCATCCTATCCATGTCCCGCTGTAACCTCTGACAGCTCTCTACACTATCCACAACACCCCCAACCTTTGTGTCATCAGCAAATTTACTAACCATCCTTCCACTTCCTCATCCAGGTCATTTATAAAAAATCATGAAGAGTAGGAGTCTCAGAACAGATCCCTGAAGCATACCACTGGTTATCAACCTCCATGCAGAATATGACCCGTTTTTGCCTTCTGTGGGCAAGCCAGTTCTGAATCCACAAAGCAAGGTCCCCTTGGATCCCATGCTCCTTGCTTTCTCAATAAGCCTTGCATGGGGTACCTTATCAAATGCCTTGCTGAAATCCATATACACTACATCTACTGCTCTACCTTCATCAATGTGTTTAGTCCCATCCTTACAGTTCTGCAGACTTCAGCTGTCTCATTTGTTTCGGTCTCTCCAGGTAATTCCAGACAGCCTTGATGATGTTGAGATCAGGGTTCTATGGAGGCCGTACCATCTGAACCCATATTTAAAAAAAAAAGCAGGGTGCCTCAGATTTTTGGAACGCGGGAAGAAAATGGAGCACCCAGTAGAAATCCACGTGGCCAAGGATTGATGTACAAACTCCTTACAGACAGCAGCAGGAATTGAACTCAAATTATTGGTGCTGTAAAGCTTTGGGATAACCACTACACTGCCATGCCACCCTAGAAGTACCCAGAGCAAGAGGAATAGAAACTGGAGTGACTGAAGTGATAAGCAGGTGAGTCCATTTATAAATGTAGGGTTATTTTATCTGAGGAATTTGTAGCAGCCGTAATGCTTTTCTTGTAATCTGTACAATGAACATATTGTCACTGAGACAGCAGAATAGCAGAATTCCTTCGAAACAGGAAGGCCTATAATGTTAATGGTCAGTGGACAGAAGTTTACTGAAGTTTCCCATGCACTTTATTGTCAGGAGGTGGTAGAGTTTTGAAGAAAATAAACAAAGTAATATGTTATGGCTTTGGAACTGTCAATCTCAAGATATCAAATACTAAGGTTTCATATAAAACTTAAAAGCAGCAGTTAGTGTTTCCAATGGAATACATAAGAAATATCAAGATGGTCCCAACCTCATCTGTAATGTCAGGTAATTATTCTGCATTTTATACCTCTTGATTTTGCTTTCCTCTTCATCTTCACCCTTCCTCATAGACACCATTCACTATTCAGTCTGTCCTGGTTTCCTCCCTCTCACACCATAACGTTTGTTTTCTTCTCCCTTCTATATGTGTTTTGTCGCTAGCTTCTGGCAAATCTGAAAGTCCACCAATCTAAAATGAACTATTTATTTCTGTTTAGATTCTATTGAAATAGCAATATTTTTTCCCAGAAGTTTCGATTTAGATTTCAGATTCCCAACATAAGTTATGTTTTCCTCTATGTGTTCTTTTAAGGGGTTACCTCTCATCCAATAATGGATACTGGCAAGCATAGACAAGGGAATCACTGTGAGATATAGTCAGTGTTAACAATGTACAGTACTGTGCAAAACTCTTCCACACCCTAGCAACAGTGTATGTGCCTCAGACTGTAGTGATTTTATATATTGCACAGTACAGCTGCTTCAGGAAAAAAAAATCATAACATATTTGAGTGACAAACCTGACTCTGATATAAGACCAAAAGACATAGGAGTGGAATTAGGTCATTTGGGCCATCGAGTTTGCTCCACCATTCAGATGATTGTAGATGAGAAATGTGAATAACTTGTTCACAGAGATATTTGGAAAGTTGTTAGAAATTTAGGATTAAATCCTAAATTATGTAGCTGTAATGATGGATAGCAATTTTTAAATATTTAAAACAGTTGCTGAAATTTTTCATAAAAATTATACCATGTTGTTTAACATCTTGTTAGGAAAGGAAATTGAAAGAAAATTAAAATGTCATCAGTGTTTTGGATTCTCTTACACTTTTGCATATGGGCTGTCCATAAAAGATCACAAGTAATGATCAATATAGAGTAAATCTGTATTTATATTTCTCCATAAGTCATGATGCTAGTAGCTCTAGCTGAATTTTATCAAGAAATTACAATAGTTTAAAATAAAATGGTTTATCAATTTTAATACTACTTAATCATCTTATACATGTTTTTTTTCTGATTCACTCTGCAAAATTATTCACACTAAGTTTAAAACAATAATAAATTTATAATTAAAAATCATTATGGAATGAAGTGAACCTCTAAATTCAAGTAACATTGTACTTGTTATGAATAAAGCAAAGTACACAACACCAGAAAAATATTGGTAATTCAAAAGTGTTTGCTCATTCTTCTTAATACTTTGAAACACTTCAAGGATGTTGCTGTTTGTCCTTGTCAGGCATATTTACAGAAAAATGTTGAACCCTTGAGCTGGTGTCACTTCATTCGCAAATCTTTTAGAAACAGTTTTACCACTCAGAGAAAATGTACTGTACTTTAGACGTGCAAACTGAGCAGCTGCTTAAAAATTACTGTCATTAGTATTATGTAATTATTACCAGGGTAAAACAACAACTGTTGAATTCTCCCAACAGAATTTGGAAAAGGGGCCAAGAAATTAATTTTCTTTGTGCTGAAAAAATTAGTGTAGTTAAAATGGGTTTAATCTGTGCAAAGCAAAAGTGCCATTTCAGAATGTCATCAGTCTTGAATTTTTGGTGGAAATGCTTCCAGCATAAAGCTAATGACATAATTCATGGTCAGCCTGTTTATAGGTGTGTTACCTCACCAACCTAAAAAGAGCAGTTGAGTATTACTTATTGAGTAACCAATTTACAGCTGGAATGAGATTATTAAATAGCCAATCACAGTGAAATCACAATTTTTACCAGGCTGTTCCACAGCTTTTAGCAGTTTCACTGACTATTCTTCAAACTTCAACACATAAGACCCTTTCTTGTAACTTCCATGATGTCTCTACAATATTACTTTCAAATTGTCTGCTTTTAGGGTGAGATGGAAATAGAACGTATGGGGTGAAGGAGGAATAACTGGCAACTACATTGAGAGAAGGCACAGGAGGCCTCATCTACAAAGACTTCAGCAATTCAAGGCCTAAACAGATCCATGCTCATGTCAAGAGTTCTGAGGAGCAACAAGTCTTCAGGTAACACTTAAGCATGGATGTCCTCACAGATTTGTGAACTCTTGTGACATCATACATAGTCACATATGCACTGGATATCTCTCAGCATCAACGTTGGTCACCCTGAACATCCTAGTCTAGGATTATTTTGGGTCTCAGCAATCTGTTCTCTACACTACCTTACAATGCTGTTTGCCGGTATATTAAAGAGTCACCCAAGCTTTATACTCAAACGTATATGCCTTTCCTTTAGCTCACAGGGGCAGGTAAATCAGACCAGAAGATTTGCTAGTGTTGCAGATTTTTTTTCAAAGAAGAGACACTTGTGAATTTAATAGTGTAAAACTTTTAACTTACTGGGGATCTGCTAACAACCTCCTGCCAGGAGCACCTGGGTGTAGCTATGGAATATTTCAAAGACTCCAATGTACACAGTCCATTTATCCAGCAGGCTCTCTAACTATAAGACTATATAAGACATAAGAGCAAAATTAGGGTATTCAGCGCATCGACGCTGCTCTACTTTAAGTATAGCCAACGACTTGAATTCCACATATTCATCACTAAATAAATTCCTCCTCATCGCCATTCTAAATGGACATCCCTCTATTCTGAGACTGTGCCCTCAGGTCCTAGACTCCCTCACTAAAGGAAACATCCTCTCCACGTCCACTCTATCTAGGCCTTTCAATATTCGATAGGTTTCAATAAGATCCATCCTCATTCTTCTAAACTTCAATGAGTACAGGCCCAGAGCTATCAAATGCTCCTCATACATTAACCCTTTCATTCCCAGAATCATTCTCATGAACCTCCTCTGGGCACTCTCCAATGAGAACACATCTTTTCTTAGATAAGGCAACCAAAACTGTTCATGATACTCCAAGTGTGGTCTGACCAATGCTTTATAAAGCCTTGGCATTACACCTTTCCTTTCCTTTTTATTCAAATCCTTTCGAAATGAAGCTAACATTGCATTTGGCTTCCTTAACACTTGACTCAACTTGTAAGTTAAACCTTAGGGAATCCTCACATTGATTCCTTTGCACCACTGATTTCTGAATTTTCTCCCTGTTTAGAAACATTTTCATGCCTTTATTCCTTCTACCAAAGTACAAGTCCTTACACTTCCCTACAGTATATTCTATCTGCCAATACTTCACCCATTCTCCTAATTTAAGTCCTATAATTCCTTCCCTGTAATAACATGGGCTCTTATCTTGCTTAGCAACCTGATGTGCTGCACCTTATCAAATGGCTTTTGAAAATCCAAGTAAATAACGTCCATTGTATTTTCTTTGTCTACCCTAACTGTTATTTCCTCAAGGAATTCCAACAGATTTGTCAGGCAAGATTTCCCCTTAAGGAAATCCTGGTGACTTTGGCCTATTTAATTATGTATCTCCAAGTACCCCAAAACCTCTTCCTTAATAATGGACTCCAAAATCTGTCCAATCACTGAAACTAGGCAAACCAGCCAATAATTTTCTTTCTTCTGTCTCCCTTGCAAGTTCTGTGACACTTAAAATTTTCCAGTCCTCCAGAACCATTCCAGAATCTAGTGATTCTTGAAAGATCATTACTAATGACTTCACAATCTCCTCAGCTACCTCTTTCAGAACTCTGTAGTGTTATCCATCTGGTCCAGGTGACTCATCTACCTCAAGGTCTTTCAGCTTCCCATGCACCTACCCCTTAGTAGTAGCAACTGCACTCACTTCTGCCCCTGCCACTCGAATTTCTGACAACCTGCTAGTATCTTCCACAGTGGAGACATGCAAAATACCCCCTAAATTCATTTGCCGTTTCTTTGTTCCCCCATTACAACCGCTTCAGTATCATTTTCCAGTGGTCCAATATTGACTCTTGCCTCCCTTTTACTCTTTATATATCTGAGAAAGCTTTTGTTATCCTCATTTGTATTTTTGGTTAACTTGCCTTCATATTTCATTGTTTCTCTTACTGTTTTTTTCATTGCTTTCCGCTGATTTTTAAAAGCTTCTCAATCTTCTAACTTCCTTCTGATTTTTTGCTATATTGCATGATCTCTGTGATATTATGCTCACTCCCCATTAGCCACATCCTCCCACCAGAATGCTGCTGTTTCTTTCAATGTATCTATCTTATGTCTTCTGAATATTCCTAGTAACTCCAGCCATTACTGATCTGCTGTCATCCCTTCTAGTGACCCCTTCCAATCAACTTTGGCCAGCTCCTCTTTCGTGCTTTTGTAATTTCCCCTTATTCCACTGCAATACTGATATATCTCTTTTTAGCTTCTCCCTCTCAAACTGCATGGTCCCTCCCCGCTTCCAGCATTGGTACGGCTGTTGTTCACATTGCTTTTCACAGGGTAAACCTGCTGACTGCAGCTAAGTGCTGGTGCCTGTGTTTGAACATATTGAAGCACACCAGTCTATGAGCGGTAATGAAGTGGAAACTATGCATCTCCACCAGGGAAATTTTTTCAACATTGCCTAATGGTGCTTCTGGTAACGCTTCTTCAAACAATGTTAGCACATTACACATTACTTCTTTAATGCACAAAGTAGAAAAGGAATTTCAAGGCCAGTAAATTCAAAACATTCCCATATTTAAAACAATGCAGGCAATTTTACAAAATGAAGTCCATCTCATTGTTATTGTTTCAACTTAATGTGACATGTTACCTTGATTTGTGACCTTCAAATCAATCCAAACTGGATTTAGGGATGAACTAAAACTAGGAAATATTAATTTTATATAACTATAATTTTGTGAAAACCTATACATATATTTTAGTGATAAAGTTTTTGGATACTGAGTAATACAATCTTACAGAATATGAAAAGCATCTAAAAAGATATTTAGTTTTGAATGGGACAGTACCTAAACACAAATCATTACTTTTAAATATTAAGACTTAAATATGAATTTGTAAACCAATATAAAGCAACATGTCATCAGAGCAGATAATCACATATTTAAAATGTCAAATCACAAACACTGACTTTCAAATTACAGGTATAAAGTCTAAATGAGATATTTGACCAGAACATTACAACAAATTGCAGTCTTCTAACATTAACTGCACATTGAATACACTAATAGTTTTATATTTAAAATCTTTGATTTATGTTAGTACCTAATGGGAAAAACATTGCAGCCAATGTAAATTATCATACGCTGGTTTCAATAATAAACTGTTACATTACAACACTAATAGATTTGGAATTGAATCGAAGGGAATTGTTAAATGTGGCACTGATTTTCAATGAGCAGGAAAACATGGAACCAAATGTAAAATAGATTAAAGACATGTTTCCCTGTCGATACCCTTCCCTGAGTAAGCTTTCTTCTCTTTTCCCATTTCATTGTAAGCAGGGCAGCTGAAAAGTGGAAAAAAAAGAAACAAAAATAAATTTGCCAATGTTCGGTTATAATGAACCAGAAACGCTACTAAATATAACTTGCAGTAACTACCGGTGGAATGATCCATGCGGTTGTTTAGGATGCTGTGCAATTCAGCATTTGTAAATTTTGTTTCATTCAAATTAATAATTTAAGGAGACAACATATCAGCAAGCAAGAGAACAAAAAACAAAATCAAACCTTTTACACTACAGCTGTGCAGATAAAAATTAATCGAAGTTTACTTTGTGTAATTTGTGCCTGGTTTCTCAGAATATTTAAAGGTTCTTACCTCATTCGGTTCTGTAGCTTCTACACAGCTTGTGTAAAAGAGTTAACAGTCAAAAAACGTTACACAGTAATGACGCATAAACGTTGAAAAGATCAAAGGGATGATGGACTTACCTTTTGGGGAATTAGCTTCTAGAGAGGTAAGGAAGGGGAGCTTATGACAGAAATGGAATGGAAAAGGTAGGTTAAGAGAGATGCTACTCAGACATTCAACACTGCTAGAAATATCATTGCATTAGAACATAGAAGAGTACAGCACAGGAACAGGCCATTCGACCCAGAATGTTGTGCTGAACCAGCTAAAAAGCAAATCAAAACCACCCAGGCACTAATCCCTCCTACTTGCACCATGTCCATATCCCTCCATCT
This sequence comes from Mobula hypostoma, assembly GCF_963921235.1. NCBI lineage: Eukaryota > Metazoa > Chordata > Chondrichthyes > Myliobatiformes > Myliobatidae > Mobula > Mobula hypostoma. The sequence continues at coordinate 177,635,828 of NC_086102.1, read as the reverse complement.
TCGTTACATCCATGTACCTATCCAAATGTCTCTTAAAAGCCTCTAATGTATTTACCTCTACTGCTATACCAGGCAGCGCATTCCAAGGACCTATGACTCTGAGTAAAAAAAAAAAACTTACCCCACACATCCCCCTTGAACCTACCTTTTCTCAACTTCAGTGCATGACCTCCGCTATTAGACATTTCAACCCTAAGAAACCCTGTGGACTCTATGCCTTGTATAGCCTTTACCAGATCTCCCCTCAGGATTCTGGTGCTCCAAAGAAAAAACCCAAGTTTATCCAGCCTCTCATGATAGCACATACCCTCTAAACCAGGCAGCATACTGGTAACCTCTTCTGCACTCTCTCCAAAGCCTCAACATTCTTCCTATAGTGGGGCCAGATGGTTGACTAGAACTGTAGAACTCCAGATATTTTCTCTGAATGCTACTTGGCATGATGTTTTATTTTGCTTATCATTTGAACTTCCAGCCAGACTCATACTATAGATTTTAAACAAAAAAGTGACACGCTTTAAAACAGCAAGACTCAGTATTTTCTGTTACTACTTATTTTTTTTAAACTTCCCACTCTATCAAACTTCAATGTACACTAATTTGGAAACTAGCCAGAAGAATGGTAAGATTAGGAACTGTAGGTTGATGAGAAACTAGATTTGCAATTGCTATTACCAAATGCGTATTAGTTCTTCATGTAAACATTGAACAGAAAGGGTCTCAACATGGGGCAGCCTAGCAAGTTAGTGTGAGGATACCACTTCCATGCTGGAGTGATAGAGAATTCTATTCATCAATTTCTCGTGCATCAGCAGCAACCTATTGAGCATAATGGGAGTTTAGGGTTATCTGAAAGTGAAAAGTACTAGGGCCATAAGATATAGGAGCAGAATTAGGCCATCTAGCCCATTGGGTCTGCTCCACAATTTCATCATGGCTGATCCATTTCTCTCTCAGCCCTAAGCTCCTCGTATCCCTTCATGCCCTGGCTAATCAAGAACCCATCAAACTCTCTCTTGAGTATACCGAATGTTCTGGCCTCCACAGCCACCTGTGACAATGAATTCCACAGATTTGCCACTCCCTGCCTAAAGAAATTCCTCATCTCCCTTCTAAATGGATGTCCCTCTATTCTGAGGTTCTATCCTCTAGTCTTGGCCTCCATAGGAAACATCCTCCCCACATTCACTCTATTGAGGTCTTTCAACATTCGATAGGTTTCAATGAAATCCCCTCTCATTCTGAATTCCAGTGCATAGAGGCCCGGAGTCATCAAATGCTCCTCATACGATAAGCCTTTCAATCCTAAAATCATATTCCTTTGAACCCTCTCCAATGTCAGCACATCCTTACTTAGATCAGAGGCCCAAAACTGCTCACAATACTCCAAGTGAGGCCTCACCAGTGCCTCATAAAGCCTCAACATTACATCCTTGCTAAGGCTATGGATGTAATAAGTGGAGAAGAATAGAAAGAGTTATAGGTGTATCCGTCTGTGTTGTACATCAAAGAGGCTATAGAATGGAGTGTTGGCAGAATCTGTCTCGAGTCTACCTGACTGTTCTTTCATGACAGCAAAGTTGTGCAGCATGCCAGTTATTTTAATAAACCCTGGCACTTGCTCAGCTATAAAAGGGCTCAAATGAAACCAAGCATTATATTGTTTCAAGATACCAAGGCTCAACAGTTGTCAGACTTATTATTGCTACAGGGCTCTCCTTTTGTACCCAGAGTGCACCTGGGCATGGTGATGCCACAATTTTCTGAGAATTGTAAAAGAAATTTGTCATTATTGCTTGTTCCACAAATCTCCTTAATATCTTTTTTCCCATATAAAATATGAAAGCATAATGGAGCCCAAACGTGAACAGCCTTTCTTTCTTTCTAAGTTCTGGCACGGCAGTGCAGTGGTTAGCACAACGTGTTACAGTATCAGCGTCTCGGGTTCATTTCCCACTGCTGTCTGTAAGGAGTTTGTACATTCTCCCCATGACCACAGGGGGTTTCCTCCGGGTGCTCCAGTTTCCTCCCACAGGTCATGCTAAATTGTCCCATGATAAAGGCTAAGATTAATTTGGGGGATTGGCAGGTGGTACAGCTCAAATGGGTGATTGGGCCTACTCCACGCAGTATCTAGATAGATGAATGGATTCATTTTGTCTGGGCTAAGCTGGAAACAGGAAGATATTTCCTTTGGCTAGACGATCTACAACAAGAGGTTGCAGTTTCAGGTGCCAGGGTAGGAGATTTTTGGACTGAGGTGAAAAGAAATTTCTTTACTTAGAGCGTGGAATTCATGAGCCCAGTGTTGTAGATGCTGTGAGTAAATATATTGAAGTATAAGAAAGAAGTGCAAAAGGCCTCCATGGGTAAGGGAGAGAGCAAGAATATGACTTTGAGATTGATGATCACTTATGAACATATTTGAACGGCAGAGTAGACTTAAAGGGCATAACATTTCTCCTTATGTCCAGGTGGCCATTCAGCCCATCAAGTCTATACCATGTCTCAGAGTATTTCCATTCCCCTACTAATAATCACAGTCAAATCAGCAACCCCCCCCCCCACCCACCTCTCAGATTTCACTAGTAACCTACACACTAGAGACAATTTAGTATGTGTACCAATTAAAACATCATTGGGACTTGGGGTAAAAACTGGAGCACTACACACAGCAGGGGAAAAGTGTGCATCAAAATCAGAATCAATTCCAGATCTCTGGTGCTGATGCAGTAGTTCTCCCAGCTGTGACACCCACTCCTATCTACCAGAATGACCCACTCTACCCATTTTCTATATTTCACTGTGATTTAGTCTTTATTAGGCCACGAGCCAATGTAAGTTAGGTTTGTAACAGCTGGTTGTGAGGGTGGAGAAAATTAGCTTTGAATTGTTGGATCAGCTACTTATTCAAGAGCCTGCTAAGTTTTCAGTGAAGGTAAGTAAACAGATTTAGAAGAACTTCAGAAACACCCTTGACAGATTTTACAGTTTATCAGATGAGATTTGAATCTTTTCCATTGTTCCACAAACCCATCTTCTGCTGTAATTTCAGTTTGAATCTACTTTCAGTGTGGAATTAAGTGCTTTGTCAGTTGCTTACATCCCCATTTCACATCCTGTTAAATAAGACCATAAGACATAGGAGCAGAATTGGGCCATTTGGCCCATCAAGTCTGTTCCACCATTCCATCATGGCTGATCCATTTCTCTGTTCGCCCCATTCTCCTGCCTTCTCCCCGATAAACTATCAATCTCTGCCTTAAATATACCCAGAGACCTAGCCTCCACGGCTGCCTGTTGCAACAAATCCCACAGATTCACCATCCTCTGGCTAAAGAGATTCCTCCTCATCTCTGTTCTAAATGGATGTTACTCTATTTTGAGGCTGTGCCCTCTGGTCCAATTTTCCCTCACCAAAGGAAACATCTACTTCTCTGATAACTAACTCAAAGACAACCTTGAAAATGTAGAATTAGGCACACTTTTTAAGAAGTAAATGACCTTTTATTTTCCTATAAAAGTGAGCTGCTAATTATATGGACAGTAAGCATGTGATTATCAAAATGTGTTACCATCCTTCTCATTATCCAAAACACCAAACTACTCCTTATATACTCAGTATCTATTGACTAAAATAGTGTTATTCTTCAACTATTTCAGCTTATTACGGAAGTAACTGTAAATAAAGTACCTTTTTGATTCAAAGAATGTATTCTTATTTTTTGCATTTTCGGTGTTCATGGGGAGGGCTTTCCATACAGAGGTTTTGGCCATTTCATCAGATATGTTAATTTCAGAAGGATCATTCCTTTTAAAAAAGAGTTAAACTTTGAAAAATCATTCTACTAAAAATGAATATTTTTTCTGAAATAATTCTTAACAGCTGACATTTAATGTTTAAAATATTTTAAATATCCCTGTACTTATTGTAAAAGGAACAATAAACATTTACAGAATAAAACAAAAATTTTAAAGAATTCATACTCTAGTAGAAATGACAGATTAATTTTACCACATTTCAAATCAGTTCGTTCATAGCCTTTACCCAAGGTGACCAAACATATTACCCTTTTTCAGGACTGCTAATTTCACACCAAGGAGTTAGACCTAAGGTGTGGCAATAAAAAGATAAAGAAATGAGGTATAATGGGACAATTTCAGCTCTCTGATCTCAGTTTCACCTGTGAGGGGATCCTGGAGTGCCCTATTTTAACTGTTTGAAGAGAGAGAGAGTTATTTACCACCGATATGTTGCTTTTGAAAAGAGAGAGAGAGAGAGATGAAGATTAATGGTTGGACTGTCACTTTAAGGCATCGGAAGTAACTTCGGATTTCTACTGAGTTGGGCTTGGAGACAGCACCGAGCAGCTTGAAAGTTGCTATGATGACCAACAGGACATTATTGATGTTACTTCCAAGGACTTGTTGCCTGCTTGCATTCCTTTACAGACAAAGGAAGGAGGGATTATTTGAATGACAGTTGATGCTCAGTATTGTGAGATAAATAGGTCGTCAGATGATGCAGACCTCAGACACTTGATCTGGACACTGAATGAGCATTGTTGTGCCCGCAGAGAAAGTGGGTTTTGGAGGATTGATCAGGCGGATCGATCCAAATTGCTCTTCCAGTGAAGGAGAAGGGGTTGACTGGTGGGGAGTTGTCTATGTGTCCACCCTTGCCAGGGTGATAGCTCCACCACAGGGAAACCGGTCCCCCTGGTTAAAGTCACAGTCGGTGACGTGAAGGATTTCGGAGGACGATGAGAAGATCGACGGCAACAGCTCACCTGAACACTCAACTCTCTCTCTCTCCATCGCTATTCAACTACATACCACGAACTGAACTGAACTTTACTCAACGTCGTAAGACTATCTTTTTACCCCTAGACTTAAAGAAACTTAGTTTTTCATATATCTATTTCCACACTTACTGATTTACCTTACTTATATATATATAAAATCATTGCTAACCTGTTTGATTTATTTACATTGATATTTACTGTATTGCATAGTTATTAATAAATATTAGTAGTTTATAGCAATACTAGACTCCAAAGTGGTTTCTATTTCTGCTGGTTTCTTTAACCCCGTCACAGGGTACGTGACACACCGATGCAAGGGAGGTCACCGAAAGTCATTAGAAGTTGGTGCTTAAACTTATGTCTGGCTATCTTTGGGACCAGAGGGGATTGAAGTAATCAAGAAGAGAATAAAGGATGACTATGGAGGGCATCTAGAGAACTGGAATAACCTTCAAATACTATTTTTGAAAAACATTATTATTCTGAGGCTGGCACCACTGTCTGTGCAATCATGCCCACTCTAGGTGTGCCACTAGGTCTAAAATGGGCTATAGAATTGTGTGCCCTGCCTCCCTCCTTCCCAGTACCCCTTCCACCCATTAAACCCGTGTATGGAGACCAAAACAACCATAGTACTGTGTACACATAGTTGCTTTTTCAGTTCCCAGAGGGACAGCAGATAGTCTTCCCAAGTCACAAAAATAACAATAAATATTTCCTTATAATTAAGCTGCATGGTACCTCAAAGAAAGCCTGTAACATAAATACTACCTGTAAGCTCCTTCCAATGGTAAATGAATTGTTCCTTCCTCTGCTAATGTTAGCATTATTTGTTCTTCCTTTGGAATTAAGAAATTTTCTATTAATAAATGATTATTCACTTAAACAAATAAATTGTATACAAACCTGACGGCATGGCTATTATTTTCTTCCCCCTTTTTAGCCCAAAATTAGTTATTGTGCTTTTCTTGAGCAGTAAAGTTGATCTTGGATGAAACTAGCCATCTTGCTGGGATTTACTACCTTAAATAGGGGACAAATAAAAACTGGGCAACAGCACTGTTGGGAAAATGAACCCTTAGGCAGCACCACAAACAAGGTGACGTTGACACCTATAGGTCTCCATCCTCAAAGAGCAGGTGTGTTGTACTCATAAATAGCAAAACAATAGCAAAGTAAGCCCTTAGCTGCCTTGGTCAGAAGTTGCTGGCTGGCTCCCATTCAGATTCTCCAATCCGAATGGGCAGCCCTACAGCCTCTAAGGTACAACTTGCTTGAGGCAAATGTCTGCCCAGTGGGATCCTGGGAAAATCACATAGGAGATGTTGTGATGTCACTCCCAGCTTATTAATACACTAGTTAAAGTTAATTGCACCAACCCGAGGCAAGTTGACAATTCCCTCAGCAGGAATTCTTCAAAACTATTCAAATAGAGCAGAGATGTGGTCATAAAGTTTCTACCACACTGCTCCTTGTAAGCATCCCATATGCTAATTCAAGTAACCAACACAGGAAAATCAATCCCTATATCCACAATGTACTAACTAGGTAAAGTTTTTAGTATATACAAGAAAGAAACCATAATTCTGTAAGATAAGATAGTTTAGTCTTACATATTTAAGACTAACTACGCACAATGTTCATCATTAGGTTAAGATGGTCTACATGCATGCACACAAACCAGTATGTAACTTCATTTCCCTCTGAGTCTACTACCTATTTAAAATATAATTGGTATTCTCTTTTAACTCAAGATAATTTGTTCAGTGAAGTATTGAATTTCTTTGAGAGGTCAAGATCCTGGATCTCCCTCAATGCCACCATTTAGTCTACAGCAGTTAAAGGTCCACCATCCCTTCTGAAGGGCAAATATGAATGGACTATATATAACATACTTGCTGTGGATATTCACTTGGCAAAAACAAACAAAATAAGGTACTTCAAGAATGCACTAAGCCAATAAATCTTCATTTATCTTTGGTTTTTCATACCCCTTAGGCAGCCTAAAGCTTTTTCAAAGAATATGTATTATTTAACACCATGTAATATTGCTGTCAAAACCACAAACAACTACTGATCATCAGGCAATTTATATTTCCGATACTGGGTGAGAGACAACTAAGCCCGGATACCAGGTGAATTATTTTGCTCCATTTTGAACATGACAATGGGATAATGGCAAATTCAGGCCCTCCCTCCCCAGGTTATGAACAACCAACTTATGGACACCCTAAATGAGATCCTTAAATTTATTAAATTCAAAAGTCTGACATATACAGTGTATGTATTTGTTCCCATGAATCGCAGAATTAGTTTTCTGCCTTTCTACTTTTAGTGATTGTTCTTTCTTAATTGGTCAAACAAGAACCAGACTTGAGGGTAATAACCCGCTTAAATGTAATCACCCTGCAGTAATCATCAAACCTGGCTCAAGAACTAGCCCTTTGGTTCGTACTGTCTGCACCAAATGATGCCAAATTAAATTAAATCTTTTTTGCCTGTCCAGGATACAGATCCCTCCAGTCCTTGCATATTCATATGTACTGTACATACAACAACCTCGTTAACACCAGTATTGAGTGTTCTTCCACTACTACCAAGTTAGTTCAAGCAACTACCATTCTCCGTGTAAAAACAAAACTTTTCCCTTTCTCACCTAAATGCATGTTCTCTGGTATTTGACATTTCTGCCCTGGGAAAGAGATTCTGATTATCTACCCTATCTATACCTCTCATAATTTTATAAACTTCTATCAGGTCTTCCTTCCGCCTCTGATCTTCCAGAGAAAACAACACAATTCTTTTCAACCTTTCCTTATTGTTCATACTCTCCAATGCAGGCAGCATCCCGGTAAACCTCTTCTGCACCATTTCCAAAGACCTCACATCCTTTTTATAATGGGTGATCTGTATTGCACACCATACTCCAAGTGTGGCACAACATTTTATACAGCTGCCCCAAGATTTCTCTACTTTTATATTCAATGCCCTAATTAATAAAAGCAAACATACCATATGACTTCTTCCCCACACTATCTGTTTGTGCGGCCACTTTCAGTGAGCTATGGACCAGGATCCCGAGATCCCTCTATATAAGGGTTCTCACCCTGGGGTCCACCACAGATCCCTCGGTTAACGGTAGGAGTTCAGGCATAAAGACAGGTTCAGAACCCCTGCGCTATGTAAATGCTTTTAAGAATCCAGCTATGAACTGGATACCTTCTCCTTAAATTTGACCTCTGAAACAGTTGTCTTCAGAGCACAGGCTGCCAGTTTCATCACAGGAAGCAACTTAAGTGATGTGCTCTGGAAACTGATAGCCAATCGCTTGTATTGATATTCAATAAAAACAATGTAACATTCACTACAGTCGTCTGAAAGCCATGGAAACCAGCCAAAGAGTTTGGGATGTCCTAATTCTGTATCACTTTAATTGTGAAAAATACTCTGCAAATTGGCACTTACCAGCATCACTCAGTACAATACTGTGAAGGTATGGCTACCTTATCAAGTAATTGCATATTTTCAATATATGGACAAAATTGAGTGATTAGGCACCCATACAGACAAAATCAGCTGTAACCCAAGGATGCCTGTCAAACTGAAAGGGCAGGCATTTGGATAGCCCCATTAAAATGTAGTTCCACCATTGGCACACTTCCTTTTCGGGTGACCCAGTCCCTGAGAAATTAGATCAGTGTGGCTGCTGTTGGGAGGATGAATCCTAATCTATATTTGGTGGTGCTGCCAATTTCAACTGATGCCCTTTGTGATTACACTATTTCTTCCCAAGAGGACCACTGAAGACGAGGACCTGCTTTGAATATGGCAATTTTGAGGAACCGTTCAATACTATGGTTTGTCAGGCATTCCTTGATTATGCTGGCTCTGTTAAAAATATATAATATTATTCATTTGCCAGGTTTAATTAGGTTATATCACAATAAATCTATTGGGCTTTGAGGAAGTCCACTGACATATGTAACTCTACCAGTAGAAAATGAATAATAGTCTTAACTAATTGCCAGACAAATTTGAGAAACCAACAGCCAAAATAAAAATTTAAAATAAAATATACCAAAACATAAACCAGGGTACATTTCCAGCTGGTTCAGATTCTGCCCAAATGTTCTTGTATAGTGTCAAACCCAATCCACAAATTAGGCATCGGTGATATATATGTTTCTTACTTCCTTTTCTTCATCTTCTAACTTTTTCTTTTTACTCTCAGGCATCAAGTCATCCAGCCAGCTCAGTTCTCGCTTAGTGAAAATGAAATCCATCAGCTTTCGGATAAACACAAGTGCCAAAACCTGCAAAGTATGCAAACTTCAGTCATCAAGAGAGCTGAAAAAATATGATGAATTGGGGAAAAAACTTCAATTTTTGAATTTTTAAAAAATTTTATATGTTTCCTATGTACATTCCCAAATAAATAGTCAGGATTCGCAGCCCTCCGGTAAAAAATGATATCGTATCCGTTAAATAGGGGCCGTGGACAATTCTGATTTGATGGAGATGGATGTGAAAGCACAGAGGAACATCTGGAAACATTTCTGAAACGCTCGTTCGCTGCTGTCGTTACTGCGCGGTTGGGAATCTTTCGGAGGGAAGGCCTCAAAATCCCCGGCTTTGCCTGCTGTTGGCGACCGAGATTGAGGTCAAATCGTTTGGATAGAGATGGCGCTCAGTACTCGGTGTCGGAGAGCAGATCAGAGCTCGAAGTTTTCGGATGACTCAGAGTCGGACTGCGGTCGGGCATGGCAGGGAGATTTTTTCTTCCTTCTCCCGTCTGCGAGAGATGTGGGACATTTGAGAGACTTTGAACTTTTACTGTGCCATGGACTGTTCTTCATAAAGTTATGGTATTGTTGCACTGTTGTAACTATATGTTATAATTATGTGGTTTTGTTAGTTTTATTCAGTCTTGGTCTGTCCTGTATTTTGTGATATCACACCGGAGGAAATATTGTATCATTTCTTAATGCATGCATTACTAAATGACAATAAAAGAGGACTGTGTGTCTTCATAATCTAAATAATCTAAAAAAGATTGTTAGGTAGTTTTACTTGTAAGTAGGACCAGTATCATAAGGCACAAAAACGGGCCCTTCAGCCATTACCCACGTCAGTACTTTTACCTAGTTTACATTTTCCTGGGTTATGACCTTTAAAGCCTTGCTTATTTAAGTTTTATCTAAATGTTTTCCAGATGGAAATCATACCTGATTCTATCACCTCCTCTGTTAGCATTCTCCCAATAGTAACCATACTGTGATTAAAAAAAAACATTCACCCTTCAAATTCCCTTTAAAGCTCATTCCTCTCACTTTGAACTCACATCTTTTAACTCTCATTTTTTAATACTCATATAATAGCCAATTGATTTTGATTATCTACCCTATCTCTGCCTCCCATTCTGGTCCACCTGTTGGTCATCCTTCAGAGTGAACAAGCACAGCCTATCCAGTGTCTCCCTAGAACTGAAGTCACCCAGTCCAAGCAATATCCTGGTAAATATCGTTTCCATTCTCTCCAACACAATCACATCCATCCTGTTGTGTAGCACCCAAAACACTACACAGCACTCCCAAGTATGGCCTAACCAGTGTTATGTGAAGTTGCAACATAATGTTTTAGGACTTATATTTAATGTCATGACTCATGAAGACACAAAATGCCATATGCCTTCTACATCACTATTGACCTACGTTGCCAGTTTCATCAAACGATAGATTTGAACCCCTAGATCTCTGTTCATCAACATCTAAGTGCCAACCATTTACTGTGCATGTCCTAGCACTATATTATTTCCCATCATGCATCAGCTCATGCCTGTCAAGTTTAAATTTCATTTGCCAATGCACTGCTCAGCTTTCCAACTGATCTGCCGGAGCTTTGGACAATTTATTTATTGAGATACAGCGTGGAACAGACCCTTCTGTCCCTTTGAGCCATATTGCCCACCAATCCCCAAATTTAATCCTGACTTAATCATGGGACAACTTACAAAGATCAGTTAACCTACCGATTGGTTTACCTTTGGATTGTGGGAAGGATATGGGAGCACCCGGAAGAAACCCAAGCAGTCGCAGGGAGACTCCTTACAGGCAGTGGCGGGAAGTGAACCGGAGTCACCTGTGCTATAAAGTGTTGTGCTCACCACTATGCTACCATGCCAGCCCTCAGCATTTCTCACTATCCACACCATCAATTTAGACATCCGTCTGCAAAACTTACTAATTACACAACCTAGACTCATATCCAAGTTGTTCGTCCATATCTCAAACAACAAAGGTCTCAGTACTGATTTCTACAACTTGTCATAGGCTTCCAATCAGGAAATTGGAATCGAGCCAATTTTGGATTCAATTAGCTAGCTCATCTTGGGCCCTAAGGGCCATGACTTTCTGCACCACCTGACTATGCTTCCCTCTCTACATCAATCTCATTTACCACGTCTTCAAAAATAACTCTATCAAATCAGTGAGACAAGATTTATCCTGCACAAAGCTATGTTGACGATCCGTGATCAGTCCCCAACTTTTCAAACGTATACAAGTCCTGTCCCTTAGAATATTCTTCAGTAATTTCCCTGATATTGATATAAAGTTTATCAGCCTGTAGTTACCAACTTTACTCCTGCTGCCCTGAAATAAAAGAACATTAGCTATTCTCCAGTCTCCTGGTAACCACTCTGTGACTAAAAATGACGAAAAAATGGATATACAGAAAACTTGAATCTTAACTTTAAGCAGTATTGCCAAAATAATTTAATTAAGGAGATAATATTTGCAATTGATTTCATTTATAAAATAATTTAAGGGTTATCTTCATGATCATAGGTTCTTACCATCATAGGAAAAACAATGGCAGCCCGAGAAGCTTTTATTACCCAGAGAATGATCAAGCAAGAAGCCTGGATCACAGTAAAGAGATGTACTTTCCGTAGGGGCACGTGACGAAGGTAGATGAAATCTGGTTGGTGTTTTGTAGGCATGCCGAAGAGCTTCAACCGATCAAATAGCTGTACAAAGAAAATTGTATGAAAAATTTGACTGCAATACTCAAAAGTCACCACAGCTGTTTTATTCATCTACAGTGTCAATTATATACAATCAATTCCAGTCAATTGAAACACATCGGGACAAGTAAATTTTGGCTCAATTAAAATGTCTGGCCCAATTAGCTGAATTTCATGGAAATAGTTAAAAAGGTTAAAAAAAATGGCAAACTATAGTTTAACTGAGTAACAACTTGTGTATTTAAATGAAATACAGGACAGATCAGAACACCACCAATAACTCTACAGTATTGTAAACCTGTGTATTAGTTTCTAATAGTTATCAATGGAGGAATTGATCTGCTGTGTTCATATGATTGACTGTAAGTGAACAAGATCAACACATACACAAAGTACAGATAATGGACTGCCTTCATACAATGCTTCAGATGATTTCATCCCCCAAAGCTTCATTTTCATTGTAACATTCAAGATGATTGTTGAACCCTTCAAATTCTTCATAATTTCTAACTTGTTGATCGAGTCGAATCGTTTCTTTTTCACTCCCAGCCGTTTCCGGCACATCCAAGTCTGAATGCTTGAAACTGCTGTGAGTAAAACGGTTCTGGATTGTCTTACTGCTTATTTCTCACCAACTATCAGTGACAAACATCACTGTTTGTTGACCACAAAGGCACGCAACAGACATTATTTAAAAACTGATTGCTCTAAGCACAGTGTAGTGTCTTGACAGCCATGCAAGTGCATCCGACTGACGCTGGCTAGAAACCATTCGGCAACAGTCTCTTGCCCCAAAGTGGCATAGTGTCCCCAAAAAGGAAGGGAATCCTGGCTATTTTCTCAATTTAGTTTTTGTTCTTCAGGAGTTGTCCCAAATAAGTGTCTCAATTAAACGGAATTCACTGTATTATAATTACACTGCCAAATACACATATCTACATTTAGAAATGACCTAAAGCACATAGAAAATAAAATACATAGATCAGCTCACATTCACATGAACAAAAGTATTGTATAACCTGTAGCCCAAACATATAATCCTAATCACTTAGAATAAGGCAGAAAAAATTAGGGCAAATTAGGGTGGATAAATCACCAAGGCCTGAGGAGGTGTTCCCTCAGACCCTGTGGGAGGTAAATGCAGAATTTGCCGGGGCCCTAACAGAGATATTTATATCACTCTAGTGACCGGAAGATCAGAGGATAGCTAATGCTCCGCTGTTTAAGAAAGGTTCTAAAAATAAACCAGGGAATTATAGGCCGGAGAGCCTAACATCAGTAGTGGGAAAGTTATAAGGGACCAGATGCATGAGTATTTGAATAGACATGGATAGATTATGGAGAGTCAGCATGCCTTGGAAGAAATAGACTGATATCAATAGTGCGTGATACAAGTCAGTCACAAGCAAGATGAACCTGTACTTTTGGCAGTATTTTGAAGAACAATGGCAGATGGCAGCTGTAAATTGAATGGCCATTGCACTTGCCAATGAACGTGGGCTCTGAAATTGTTTCGGAATATTCCCACTTTGTCCACAGAAGTTCACATTTTGTCTCTCGCCCTTGTGATAGCAGTTGATTTCAATGGGACTGAATTGTGGTAGAACAGCACAAAGCTCATACATGGAGAGAAAATTCTGCCACGTGTACTTTTATCGAAATATCATAGTGATAAACACCATCAGAACTTTCATGCCTTCCTCTACAGATGTGTAGTGGAGAGTATGTTAACTGACTGCATCTCAAGCTTGGTATGGAAACACCAATGCTCTTGAACAGAAAATTCTACAAAATGTAGTGTTTATGGCCCAGTCCATCACGGGTAAGGCCTCCCAATCATTGAGCACATCCACACGAAATGCTGTTGCAGGAAAGCAGCATCCATCATCAGAGACCCCTACCAGCCAGGACATGCTCTCTTCTTGCTGCTACCATCAGGAAGAAGGTACAGGACCCTCAGGACTCACACCACCAGGTTCAGCAACAGTTACTACCCCTCAAGCATCACTCTTGAACCATAGGGAATAGCTTCACTTGCTCCATTATTGAAATGTTCCCACAACCAATGGACTCACTTTCAAGGACTCTTCATCTCATATTCTCGATATTTATTGCTTATCTATTTAGTATTATTGTTTCTTCTTTTTGTATTTGCACAGTTTGTTGTCTTCTGCACTCTGGTCAAAACGTCCAAATTGGGCGGTCTTTTATTGACTCTGTTATAGCAATTATTCTATAGATTTATTGAGTATGCCCACAGGAAAAGGAATCTCAGGGTTCTATATGGTGACAAATATGTACTTTGATAATAAATTTACTTTGAACTTCAATAATTATTAATGGAATGCCATAAGGGATCAATAGCCAGCTCCCCAATTGATTAAGTTAATACTGGGTAATGATCCAATGAACTTCCTGGCCCCTAAGCTGATGATGGCAATACGAAGTTATATCAAATAGCTATGACAGTTCGTGCTAGGGTAGAATGCACTTCTGCTTATATGGACATGTTCATGTACGGGACCTGTGTTTAGCTTAAGAACGAAATGCACTGGAAACCAAAATAGCTACATAAATTCTTGCAATAATTTAATTATAAGAGTACAACATTCTTCCAATGATTTGGCTGTTTTCCAAAGGGGAAATTAATTAAATTTCTGAATTAGGTTAACAAGATGAGTCACCTTCTAAATGCAGCTGTGCACTGCTCATTGTCGAGTTTGACAGATTTGCCACAACAGAAGTGGTAGGAAAGTTGAAGATAATAGATAAATGATATTAACTGACATAACAAGATTACAATAACTTTGAAGGCACTCATAATTTGTTACATTTCTAAAATAGGATAATTTACTTCTCAATGACATTTTCATACTGCAGAACATCCTCACATCCATCCTCCCATTCTGTTTGTAGTAATTGTTTTGGAATTATCACCCATTACTGTAAATCAACCAGCCAAAGATATCCACTGAGTCATAAACGACAGGAATTCTGCAGATGCTGGAAATTCAAGCAACCCACATGAAAGTTGCTGGTGAACGCAGCAGGCCAGGCAGCATCTCCAGGAAGAGGTACAGTCGACGTTTCAGGCCGAGACCCTTCGTCAGGACTAACTGAAGGAAGAGTGAGTAAGAGATTTGAAAGTGGGAGGGGGAGGGGGAGATCCAAAATGATAGGAGAAGACCGGAGGGGAAGGGATGGAGCCAAGAGCTGGACAGGTGATAGGCAAAAGGGATACGAGAGGATCATGGGACAGGAGGTCCGGGAAGAAAGACAAGTGGGGGGGGACCCAGAGGATGGGCAAGGGGTATATTCAGAGGGACAGAGGGAGAAAAAGGAGAGTGACAGAAAGAATGTGTGTATAAAAATAAGTAACAGATGGGGTACGAGGGGGAGGTGGGGCATCGCGGAAGTTAGAGAAGTCGATGTTCATGCCATCAGGTTGGAGGCTACCCAGACGGAATATAAGGTGTTGTTCCTCCAACCTGAGTGTGGCTTCATCTTTACAGTAGAGGAGGCCGTGGATAGACATGTCAGAATGGGAATGGGATGTGGAATTAAAATGTGTGGCCACTGGGAGATCCTGCTTTCTCTGGCGGACAGAGCATAGGTGTTCAGCAAAGTGGTCTCCCAGTCTGCGTCGGGTCTCGCCTATATATAAAAGGCCACATCGGGAGCACCGGACGCAGTATATCACCCAGCCGACTCACAGGTGAAGTGTCGCCTCACCTGGAAGGACTGGTTGGGGCCCTGAATGGTGGTAAGGGAGGAGGTGTAAGGGCATGTGTAGCACTTGTTCTGCTTACACGGATAAGTGCCAGGAGGGAGATCAGTGGGGAGGGATGGTGGGGACGAATGGACAAGGGAGATCTAGAAAGGTGAAGCTATGGGCACCCATATGGGTCCTAGCTATGCCTGCCTTTTTGTTGGCTTTGTGGAACAATCTATGTTCCGTGCCTATTCTGGTATCTGTCCCCCACTTTTCCTTCACTACATTGACAACTGCATTGGCGCTGCTTCCTGCACGCATGCAGAGCTCGTTGACTTTATTAACTTTGCCTCCAACTTTCACCCTGCCCTCAAGTTCACCTGGTCCATTTCCGACACCTCCCTCCCCTTTCTAGATCTTTCTGTCTCTGTCTCTGGAGACAGCTTATCCACTGATGTCTACTATAAGCCTACTGACTCTCACAGCTATCTGGACTATTCCTCTTCTCACCCTGTCTCTTGCAAAAATGCCATCCCCTTTTCGCAATTCCTCCGTCTCCGCCGCATCTGCTCTCAGGATGAGGTTTTTCATTCTAGGACGAGGGAGATGTCTTCCTTTTTTAAAGAAAGGGGCTTCCTTTCCTCCACTATCAACTCTGCTCTTAAACGCATCTCCCCCATTTCACGTACATCTGCTCTCACTCCATCCTCCCAACACCCCACTAGGAATAGGGTTCCCCTGGTCCTCACCTACCACCCCACCAGCCTCCGGGTCCAACATATTATTCTCCGTAACTTCCGCCACCTCCAACGGGATCCCACCACTAAGCACATCTTTCCCTCCCCCCCCTCTCTGCATTCCGCAGGGATCGCTCCCTACGCAACTCCCTTGTCCATTCGTCCCCCCCATCCCTCCCCACTGATCTCCCTCCTGGCACTTATCCATGTAAGTGGAACAAGTGCTACACATGCCCTTACACTTCCTCCCTTACCACCATTCAGGGCTCCAAACAGTCCTTCCAGGTGAGGCAACACTTCACCTGTGAGTCGGCTGGGGTGATATACTGCGTCCGGTGCTCCCGATGTGGCCTTTTATATATTGGCGAGACCCGACGCAGACTGGGAGACCACTTTGCTGAACACCTACGCTCTGTCCGCCAAAGAAAGCAGGATCTCCCAGTGGCCACACATTTTGGTTCCACATCCCATTCCCATTCTGACATGTCTATCCACAGCCTCCTCTACTGTAAAGATGAAGCCACACTCAGGTTGGAGGAACAACACCTTATATTCCATCTGGGTAGCCTCCAACCTGATGGCATGAACATCGACTTCTCTAACTTCCGCGATGCCCCACCTCCCCCTCGTACCCCATCTGTTACTTATTTTTATACACACATTCTTTCTGTCACTCTCCTTTTTCTCCCTCTGTCCCTCTGAATATACCCCTTGCCCATCCTCTGGGTCCCCCCCCACTTGTCTTTCTTCCCGGACCTCCTGTCCCATGATCCTCTCGTATCCCTTTTGCCTATCACCTGTCCAGCTCTTGGCTCCATCCCTTCCCCTCCGGTCTTCTCCTATCATTTTGGATCTCCCCCTCCCCCTCCCACTTTCAAATCTCTTACTCACTCTTCCTTCAGTTAGTCCTGACGAAGGGTCTCGGCCTGAAACGTCGACTGCACCTCTTCCTAGAGATGCTGCCTGGCCTGCTGCGTTCACCAGCAACTTTTATGTGTGTCCACTGAGTCATGATGGCCTACCACATAACAAGAGAAACAAAGTTTTCTCAGATTTCTGTCCTGACAGGAAAATATTGTGACCGGCATCACAACAGTTCAGCATTAATGAACTAACCCTTTTGCAAATGATAAAAGTCAGGAAATCAGACCACAAGACATAGAAGCAGGATTGGGCCATTTGGCCCATCGAGTCTGCTCCACAATTTCATCATGGCTGATCCATTTTTCCTCTCAGCCCCAACCTCCTGCCTTCCCCCCCATTATCAAATTGGCTTTTGAGTAATAATTTCCTCTTGTATCTCTGTAAATTCAACCACTGATGGAATGGAACCTCTCTCCCTCCCCTCTCCCACCTAGAGGGATATGTCGTGTCAGGCACTGCTTGGCACCTTGGTAAAGATCACTGGAACCATCCTAGTAGAAAACACAAAGAAATACAAGGCAGTGTTTGTAATACTGTTGAGGACCATCTTCTGCTATTAGTGAGCTAAAAGTCTTTAACTAGATTCGGAGGCTGACATATTCCCTAAATAACTTCTGATGCACGCCAAGGGGTAGTCGTTAGGCACATAGATATTTAAGTCATTGTCTTGGAGTCTATATCCTAATGAATCGATATAGATCAATATTTACAAAGGTTTTTCAATTCATGACCTAAATCTAGGCCTTGAAATGTCATAGAGTCAGCGGGATAGAGCATAGGAACAGGCCCTTCCCCTCATAGATTATTTGATAACTTTTCAAAAACAATATTAAGCACATTTCCAACACCATTTCACTTTCAATACACTGCAGGTAGATTCTTAAGTCTGTGTCTCTTCCTCATTCTTATCCTCTTTGTGGAATAGATATCTATCCCTGATGAAAATCCATGGCCATGGGTAAGGCAAACACGAGGAAATCTGCAGGTACTGGAAATTCAAGCAACACACACAAAATGCTGGTGGAACGCAGCAGGCCAGGCAGCATCTATAGGAAGCGGTACAGTCGATGTTTCAGGCCGAGCGTCCTGAAGAAGGGTCTTGGCTCGAAACGTCGACTGTACCTCTTCCTATATATGCTGCCCAGCCCGCTGAGTTCACCAGCATTTTGTGTGTGTTGGTAAATTAAACTGGCAGGTTTGACTAACACTAACCAAACAGACAGGTATTCTGAATTTCCAAAGGACTAAACTAGTGAAGTAAAAGCAGTCTTTACAACCACCACACAAAGACTTTGGTTCACTAAAAGCACCCCTCCCACACCCTTAAAATAACCAAGGTTTACAATCCATTCTTCCCATGAAGGTGAATAGATAATAACAAACCACTAAATTAAAACTGGCAATCACAATGTGAAAAAATATAGTTAGAAAGGAAAATGCAAAAAAATCAGACTATCAATGACATTCACTCCAATGGAGAAGGTATTTTCCACATCCAATCTGAGCCAGATTCTGATCTCGTGCTGATTGTTGTGCAGGATTTCATTTCCAAGAGGGTAACTATTCAGAACCAATATATCATTCATTCATTTATTCATTCATTATGTGCCGTGTTGTATGACATGGCCTATGACCATGATTATTCTTGACAAATTTTTCAACTTAAGTGG
Organism: Mobula hypostoma; assembly: GCF_963921235.1. Lineage (NCBI taxonomy): Eukaryota > Metazoa > Chordata > Chondrichthyes > Myliobatiformes > Myliobatidae > Mobula > Mobula hypostoma. The sequence continues at coordinate 177,616,956 of NC_086102.1, read as the reverse complement.
TTTGCCATTGCCTTTTTCCAGGCAGTGTCTTTACAAGGTGGGTGACCCCAGCCATTATCAATAGTCCTCAGAGATTATCTGCCTGGTGTCAGTGATCACATAACCAGGACTTGTGATATACACCAGCTGCTCATACGACCACCCATCACCTGCTCCCATGGTTTCACGTGACCCTGATCGGGAGGCTGAAACCTTGCCCAACCAAGGGTGATCTGCGGCTAGTGGAGGGAAGGAGCACCTCACACCTCTTTTGGTAGAGATGTATCCCCACCCCGCCACTCACAATGTATCATTACAAGAACAACATTTTGTTTAAATGATAGATACACAGTCACAAAACATAGAATCTCTACCTGAATTCCTCTAAGAGAAGACGCACCCATATAAAGGAATACTCCGTACAATACTGGCATTGGAATGAACTAGAACAAAGACAAAATATGTTTTGTTATAATATTGGTCCACAAAATTTTATGCTAATAATTTGGACCTTCGTTATCAAATATTAATATACATTAGTTACTTGCAGTAGTTTTGTTATTCCTGGTCCTTGCCTAAAGACCCCTGTTTACATTCAGAAGTCCAGGCTCTTTTTTTGATGATGAAAGCTATTTTTTAAAATGTGAAATTAAACTCAGCAGAGAGAACCATCTTACAATGACAGAAAATCACTCAGAGAAGATCATGCTATTGGGATGGCAAGCCAATATCTTATCTCCATTCATCGAAGCTGTCAAGACTGAAGTACTGTACAGAACAGAAATACTAACATGGAACCAAGGCTCATTTCTGTACATGTTAATTTGATAATAATTTATTTGATTAAACTGAAGAACCTTAATATCCTGAGAACTAGGTAATGTAATTCAAGTGATTAACCGAATAGCTGAACAATTTCTGTAATTATTCTGAATGAATATTACTTTCTGATTAGAAATATGGATGGGGTTCACAGAAACACAAACTTGGAAAACTTCTTCACAAGACTGGTTTAGATAATGTAGACAAGCAGACATCCCACCTCTCCCAGAAGTTCCGTGAGTCTCCTGCATATTGATAGTGGCTCCCTGATGCCCACAAATTATATACAATATCCCAGAAATCGATTTTTTTGAGAGCGAGAGTGCGCGCGCGCCATGGCAGTGTTCCAAAAAAAGAAAATATAAAACGTACTTCACCTCAGACTACCCTAAAGTGTACCCCTGCCCAAATAGGGGTCAAAAATAATGACAATGTTGCTCGCTGCACTGTTTGTAACAGTGACTTTTCTATTGCCCACGGTGGGTTAAGACTGTAAAAGACATGTTGAGGTGAGTTTAACAGGTGTCATCCGTTCATTAGCATAGTTAACATTATTTAAACTAGCTGGCAAGCTGCTAAGGAGCTACTCTATTACAAACATCCCACCTCTCCTGGAAGTTCCGGGAGTCTCCTGCAAATTGATGGTGCTACCTCCCTGAAATGAGTTTTTGCAGGGTGGGATGTCTGGACAAATATACGATTGAGTTTGAGTCCATAGAAACATAGAAAATAGATGCAGGAGTAGGCCATTTGGCCCTTCGAGCCTGCACCGCCATTCAGTATGATGATGGCTGATCATCCAACTCAGAACCCCATATCAGCCTTCCCTCCATACCTCCGATCCCTTTAGCCACAAGGTCCTTGTGGCTACGGGGATCAGGGGGTATGGAGGGAAGGCTGGTGCAGGGTTCCGAGTTGGATGATCAGCCATGATCATAATAAATGGCGGTGCAGGCTCGAAGGGCCGAATGGCCTACTCCTGCACCTATTTTCTATGTTTCTGTGTAAGGGCCATATCTAACTCCCTCTTAAATATAGCCAATGAACTGGCCTCAACTGTTTCCTGTGGCAGAGAATTCCACAGATTCACCACTTTCTGTGTGAAGAAGTTTTCCCTCATCTCGGTCCTAAAAGGCTTCCCCTTTATCCTCAAACTGTGACCCCTCGTTCTGGACTTCCCCAACATTGGGAACAATCTTCCTGCATCTAGCCTGTCCAATCCCTTTAGGATTTTATACGCTTCAATAAGATCCCCTCTCAATTTTCTAAATTCCAACAAGTATAAGCCTAGTTGATCCAGTCTTTCATCATATAAAAGTCCTGCCATCCCAGGAATTAATCCGGTTAACCTTCTTTGTACTCCCTCTATGGCAAGGATGTCTTTCCTCAGATTAGGGGACCAAAACTGCACACAATACTCCAGGTGTGGTCTCACCAAAGCCTTGTACAACTGCAGTAGTACCTCCCTGCTCCTGTACTCGAATCCTCTTGCTATGAATGCCAGCATACCATTTGCCTTTTTCACCGCCTGCTGTACCTGCATGCCCACCTTCAATGACTGGTGTATAATTATACCCAGATCTCGTTGCACCTCCCCTTTCCCTAATTGGCCACCATTCAGATAATAATCTGTTTTCCTGTTTTTGCCACCAAAGTGGATAACCTCATATTTATCCACATTAAATTGCATCTGCCATGAATTTGCCCACTCACCCAACCTATCCAAGTCACCCTGCATCCGCTTAGCATCGTCCTCACAGTTAACACTGCCACCCAGCTTTGTGTCATTCGCAGACTTGGAGATGCTGCATTTAATTCCCTCATCCAAGTCATTAATATATATTGTAAACAACTGGGGTCCCAGCACTGAGTCATGCGGTACCCCACTAGTCACTGCCTGCCATTCTGAAAAGGTCCCGTTTATTCCCACTCTTTGCTTCGTGTCTGCCAACCAATTCTCTATCCACATCAATACCTTACCCCCAATACCATGTGCTTTAAGTTTGCACACTAATCTCCTGTGTGGGACCTTGTCAAAAGCCTTTTGAAAATCCAAATATACCACATCCACTGGTTCTCCCCTATCCACTCTACTAGTTACATCCTCAAAAAATTCTATGAGATTCATCAGACATGATTTTCCTTTCACAAATCCATGCTGACTTTGTCCGATGATCTCACCGCTTTCCAAATGTGCTGTTATCACATCTTTGATAACTGACTCCAGCAGTTTCCCCACCACCGACGTTAGGCTAACCAGTCTATAGTTCCCCGGTTTCTCTCTCCCTCCTTTTTTAAAAAGTGGGGTTACATTAGCCACCCTCCAATCCTCAGGAACTAGTCCAGTTGAAAAAGGGATAATTCCATGATTTTAGCAATGGTAAAACACAATATATTTTGAGATTCATGTGTTAGGCTTCACTGATATTTGGTTACATAAAATCAGAAGAGTTAAAAATGATAGAACTTGAGAAAATAGGTGTAGGCTCCTCAGAAACTTGGCACTGCCCGTCAACACGATCATGGTCAATAATTCCGAGGTCTCATTTTAGCTTCTACTGCAGTTCATCATGACCCTCAATTGTCTGATTTTTCAAAAACAAACTCTTCTTTAGCTATGTTTGCAGTATACTGTACACCCAGACTAAATAGACAGAGTAAAACAAAAACTCTCTATTCCTAAATTTCTGTTCTGTTTTACCAAAGGGCAATTACACCTTTTGCTATCTTTTTTCATTCTTATTCTATAATTAACACCTTATTACTGGATTATTCAAATGGATTATTCCACATCAGATGCACAATAATGAGTGTTCATTTTTCGTTTGAACACATTCATTTGAATGATTATAATTTAATAGACAGTTAATGGATTGCAAAGTATTTTTTTACATGCATTGAACTTCTGAGAAGAGTAGATGTACATTGACATTACCTGTAAAATAGAAGTCATGAAGACAGATGAGCCCATAAGAATAAAAATCATAAGGCCAGTGACTCGTTGTTCACGAATACCCAAGAATTTTGGCTGTTCACCAGGTGCTGAGCATTCAGATTCCAACTTCAGACTGTTGACGTGGGATATAGAAAGGACAGTAGCTGCTACGAACCATGGCAAACCCATTATAGAGCAAATTCCAAGCATGATAGACATAATAATTAAGTCCAAATGATATCCACATCCTTTCTGTAAAAGAATAAAAATATTCCAGATTGTATCAAATACTAATATATAAAAATGGAAAATATTCATTAACATTTCAGAAGTGAAATTTATATAGAGATTTTTATACTCTACAGCTGTGTAAGTAACAATACCACCTTTATAAAACTGACAAAGTTGGTCAAATAGCAATGCAATAGGACAGTACTGACTAACTTATTCTGGAACTCTACACTTCTTAATGCCTCATAGCTTTATGAAGGAAACAAATTGGAACAAGATTACTTTAACCAATTTTAATTTGCTATTTTAATAGTGCTAACGTAATCAGAGAACATGGAAAGCAATTGAATTCTTACACAATTGCAATTGAAGATGCGTCAATATTTCATAAAATTGATCCTTAAATGAAAAATGCTACAAACCGAATATTAACAATATATCAATTTTGCATGCATTACATCAAATCTAATGGGAATATGTTGGAAATTTAATTTAGAACTTACCATATTTATCCATGATAGCGTAAATGTGGTGCATGGGGTGGCCATGGAGGGGTAGCGCCTCTGGTGAAGGGGCTTGTCATGTCCATTCTGGGGCAGCTCACTCACCTTTGGGCCCCACTGGACACTCAGCTCCCACTTGGGGTTCCAAATAACTGTTTGCATGTGATACTGGCCACACCCCAGTCCAATGCGTCAATAAGTGGGCTAACCCAGGTGATGATAGCTGGCAGGCTTCATACCCTTGTAACAAAGGGACATGCCTGTCTCAGCATGTGAATTTGAATTCAGCTCTAAAGGACTGGGCGGACGAGATCAAGTCGGACCCAGTGGTGTGGTTCTACAATGCTTCCTTGAGAGTGCAGTTCATGACAAGGCACAGAAGCCATGGTCAGCCACCACAACCAGGAATACACTCAAAACCTTCTATAGTTGTAGTGTGGAGAGCATTCTGACAGGCTGCATCACTGTCTGGTATGGAGGGGCTACTGTACAGGACCGAAAGAAGCTGCAGAAGGTTGAAAATCTAGTCAGTACCCAGGACATCTTTAGGGAGCAGTGTCTCAGAAAGGCAGCGTCCATTATTAAGGACCTCCAGCACCCAGGGCATGCCCTTTTCTCACTGTTATCATCAGGTAGGAGATACAGAAGCCTGAAGACACACACTCAGCAATTCGGGAACAGCTTCTTCCCCTCTGCCATCCAATTCCGAAATAGACTTTGAAGCTTTGGATACTACCTTACTTTTATTTTTATAAACAGTATTTCTGTTTTGTACAATTTTAATAATCTATTCAATATACATAATTGATTTACTTGTTTATTTTTTTTCTCTCTCTGCTAGATTATGTACTGCTTTGAATTTCTGCTGCTGTTAACGAATTTCACGTCACATGCCGGTGATAATAAACCTGATTCTGATTCTGAGTTTGCGAAGACTACTTGTACGACTGGACCCGATCTTCTGAAGTCAAAGAGTGGAAATGCCTCAGAGCAACGGCTTTTCAACTTTAAAAACTCTCTCTCACAGGTTTCATTGTCATCGTTGGATATGACAGACAACCAACACTGTGTAAATATAATAGTACTAACACACACACAAAGTGCTGGAGGAACTCAGCAGGCCAGGCAGCATCTACGGAAAAGAGGAAACAGTCAATGTTTTGACCCGAGACACGTCAGCAGTCCTGATGAAGGGCTTTGGCCCGAAACGTCGACTGTTTACTCTTTTCCATAGATGCTGCCTGGCCTGCTGAGTTCCTCCAGCATTTTGTGTGTATTATTTTGATTTCCAGCATCTGCAGATTTTCTCTTCTCTGTGTAAGTATAATAGTTCTGAACTGCATGTTCCTCTTTTCTTCCTCTTCTCTGCTTCTACCTATCAGCCACCCGCCTCTGTCTCCCAGCTTCACCTCCCCCCCCTTTCTGTCTCCAGCTGCCCATCATCCATCAAGAACCCTTGGTCCACCAATCACCCAGGCCCCTGTCTCACCCCTCCCTGCTTCTCTTTGTACTTGCCATCTTGGAGAGGGAAGATGTCAGCCCTGATACCGGATCACAACTTGAAATACTGACAATTCCTTTCCTCCACAGACTTGTAAGTCTACCTGCCAATTTCCTTCAGTAGACTGTTTGGTGCTGCAAATTCCAACATCTGCAGTCTCTTGAGTCTGCACACCACCCTAACTTGCAGATATGTCACTGTTCCTTCTCTATGCCTATTTGCTGCCCGTTATGTCACTGGCATTTAGGGCAGCAGTGAAGGTCCATCTCTGTCTGCCTTTGGCCATTTTCTCTATTGTACCCCGAGTGTGGTTCAGGGTCCTTATTTCTGCCTCTGCAGGATGGCGCCAAGCTGTATTTGGTCTCCTGCATCTCCTTCGCCTTTCAAGGGTGAAATGAAGCACTGCCTTGATGATGGAATCATCACCTGCCCAATCCATCTCCAACATTTCCTCATGATGACCGTGGCCTGTCCTCTTGATAACACTGAAGAACTAGGGCATGGCTGAAGATCCTTCTTGGCCAGAGGCTCATGGTGTGGATTGACAACAGCTTGGCAAGGTCGCTCCAGTGGACAAAGCACAGCTCTAGTACTGTTCATCCTTTTTTATAGCTGGGTCTCCCCAACAACAGTTTTGGAAAACATTCACCAAAAGAATTGCACCATTTTAAGAAAGTTTCTTACCATTACTTCCTCAAAATCACTGTGACAGGCAATCAATGGTTCAATGGTACACTCACCAATAATATCCAGATCCCCCAAAAATGCTAACTTCTGTTTTACTATTTGTTTTCCAAAGATTAATACATTTTAATAGGTTTTAATTATCTGGATAGCTTTAGATAGTTTTGAATGTCAGAGATTTATTCTAGCACCATTTTTCCATAAATAATATGCCCATTTCTAACAGAATTATGTTGTAGGTCGTTGTGCCACCACATGGGGACTCGATACCAGATTGGGATGGCTTGGGGGACATAGTTTGACAGTTTCGTACTTACTACAAAGGTCACAGGCAAGCCTGGACAGGTTCCTACTGGCAACAAGTTCTCATTCATTGTGTAATTGTAAATTAGAATGAAAACTTCTAAGGGAAAATATGAATGCCCTGACGTACTTACTTGTGAAAAGTTATGCATGCTGGCTGCAGTGTTTCCTGATTCTGTTTTCAATAATGACAATGTGTTCGACTGTTCTAAGATCCAATTTACTTACCTTTAAAAGAGTTTGGTAAAATAGTGTTCTTTCAAAGAAGACAAAAACCCAGACAAAGTATACATGACTCTACCCAATTGGCTACATATTTTTTAAACTTTGCAGTAAACAGCAGGTAAAACTCCAATATGGTGACTGCACAGAAACATATTTCATATCAACTTAAGAATGTATAAATAATTGTAGTTTTATACATATAAAAAAATGGAAAAGGTTATATGTGTGAAAAAAGTACATGATAATTGTGAACTCCTTATCCAAATAAAAAAATTAAATTAAAAAAAATCACTGTCAAAATTTAAGATCCAACCAATACAGCCAACCATATTCCACACTAAAGAGAAATGCAACCTCAAGTGGATAAAATATTTTAAAATAATAATTATTAACAATTGCACTTAACACTTGTTCAAGGATCACCAGTGCACTCACCTTCAATTTATGCTCCTTCCTATTAATGATTACTGCAGTTATCTGCTGGTCCATGAAGACTAGTATGGTACAAAGCAATGCTGGAATAAAGGCTGCTATTATAGTCCACCATGGATTGGGACCCAAAGGATTAATCAACCATCCACGGTCATCTCTGGTTGGCTATAACAACGCAAAAAAATTAATCAAAATATGTACAATGAAGAAAGTTCCTAACATCACAATTAAATCCTAATATTTTCTAATCTAACCCATTCTTTACACTAAATGCCTCAGCGAAACTGTTAAATCATTGCTTCAGTGTGACAATAGTACTATTGTCCATTATTTGAAGGAAAAAATATCAGCAGTTATTAATTGCAATAAAATATTACATTAGATTGCTATGTTTTAAAAATGCAAAGTAAATTTAAGTAAAATTTGCAAGTACATACAGTATAAATTTCATACATGCAATGTACAGCATAGACTACTTGGCCCAAATGCTTAATTTTTATATTTATGCTTTATTTATGCCTTACACATTATATATGGTAATGATAAATGTATTTCTCCAAAGGAGAAAATTATAATTTTGTTAAATGAAGGATTTTAGTGATGTAAAAAAATAAATGATTAGAAGTCAGATTTTCCTAGATGGAATTGACGCAAGAGATCTATAGAACCATAGAACATTACAGCGCAGAAACAGGCCTTTTGGCCCTTCTTGGCTGTGCCGTACCATTTTTCTGCCTAGTCCCACTGACCTGCACCTGGACCATATCCCTCCATACACCTCTCATCCATGTATCTGTCCAAGTTTTTCTTAAATGTTAAAAGTGAGCCCGTATGGCAGCTCATTCCACACTCCCGCCACTCTCTGTGTGAAGAAGCCCCCCCAGTGTTCCTTTTAAACTTTCCCCCCTTTACCCTTAACCCATATCCTCTGGTTTTTTTCTCTCCTAGCCTCAGTGGAAAAAGCCTGCTTGCATTCACTCTATCTATACTCATCATAATTTTCTCTATCAAATCTCCCCTCATTCTTCTACGCTCCAGGGAATAAAGTCCTAACCTATTCAACCTTTCTATGTAACTCAGTTTCTCAAGTCCCGGCAACATCCTTGTAAACCTTCTCTGCACTCTTTCAACCTTATTAATATCCTTCCTGTAATTTGGTGACCAAAACTGCACACAATACTCCAAATTCGGCCTCATCAATGCCTTATACAACCTCACATTAACATTCCAACACTTATACTGAATACTTTGATTTATGAAGGCCAATGTACCAAAAGCTCTCTTTATGACCCTATCTATCTGTGACACCACTTTTAGGGAATTTTGTATCTGTATTCCCAGATCCCTCTGTTCTACTGCACTCCTCAGTGCCCTACCATTTATTTTGTATGTTCTACCTTGGTTTGTCCTTCCAAAGTGCAATACCTCACACTTGTCTGTATTAAACTCCATCTGCCATTTTTCAGCCCATTTTTCCAGCTGGTCCAAATCCCTCTGCAAGCTTTGAAAACCTTCCTCACTGTCCACTACACCTCCAATCTTTGTATCATCAGCAAATTTGCTGATCCAATTTACCACATCATCATCCAGATCATTGATATAGATGACAAATAACAATGGACGCAGCACTCATCCCTGTAGCACACTACTAGTCACAGGCCCCCACTCAGAGAAGCAATCCTCCACTACCACTCTCTGGTTTCTTCCATTGAGAATCCAATATACTACCTCTCCATGTATACCTAGCGACTGAATCTTCCTAACTAACCTCCCATGCGGGACCTTGTCAAAGGCCTTACTGAAGTCCAAGTAGACAACATCCACTGCCTTCCCTTCATCCACTTTCCTGGTAACCTCCTCGAAAAACTCCAATAGTCTGGTTAAACATGACCTACCACGCACAAAGCCATGTTGACTCTCCCTAATAAGTCCCTGTCTATCCAAGTACTTGTAGATCCTGTCTCTAAGTACTCCTTCCGATAATTTATCTACTGCTGACATCAAACTTACTGGCCTATAATTTCCCAGATTACTTTTCGATCCTTTTTTAAACAACGGAACAACATGAGCTATCCTCCAATCCTCCGACACCTCACCCGTAGACACCGACATTTTAAATATATCTACCAGGGCCCCTGCAATTTCAACACCAGTCTCTTTCAAGGTCCGAGGGAATACCCTGTCAGGTCCCGGGGATTTATCTTTTATAACCTGTCAAATTTTCCAATCTTTTGATTTCAGTGATAATAAAAATGAAGTCGTTTGCATAATGGTGACTAAACAAATTCTATCGCTGACAAGTGATCTACTTTCATTTTTGCTAGTGGGAATCAATAAACATCAAATTTACAGTGGAACATGATTCAGAGGAATTAGTGGAAAAGATATAACTTTTTTTAAAAAGTGAATGAAAATATGGAGTGACAGAAAGTTGGTTATACAGTACTGTGCAAAGCCTGTCCCTTTCCCATTCTCAGTCCACAATAGAGACCCACATCAGTATCAGGATTATTTTCACACAAGTCATGAAATGTTTTCCTTTTGCAGCAGCAGTACTGTGCAATGCACAATACTGTAGAATGGTATAATATTCAGATTAATTTGTCTTTGAACAAGATATGTGGTGACAGGAATGATTACCTCCCGCAGTACAGTATGTATTTTTCTAGAATGATGTAAAGCAAAAAGTCACAGTACAGTAACTTGAATTATTTGTGCTACCTTGAAAACACTTGGAACTTGGAGCTTTGGCGAAGGGATCCCAAGACCATAGTCAATTAAAACCATCGTTAAAATGCTAAGAAAGACAGCAAAATCACTGACTGTTGATCGTACCTGGGACAAGTAAATGATATTTATTATTCACACTTCACAGAGTTTCAATCATTCAGCAGTTGCAAATGGAAATAGCAGTCAAAATATCTACTTAATTCTGTAAGCGAAGTTGTTGGCTTCAAAACTAATGTTAGAACTGAAAACAAAAGAGCAAATTTTGAGGACTTTGCATGAAGTTAGACTGAGAAGAAGAACATTGTACCAACAGTCAGAGAAATAGTGTAGAGAATAGAAGAGCAGGTTTGGAGAACCAACATTTGTTTTGTTCTGCTACCAAAGCTGCCAGTCACCTCTCTCCCTCTGAAAGTGTTCCCATCTTTTTGAACTGCAAATCAAATGACAAAGGAGTTGGCCCATACCCACTATTCACACCAATCCTTTATCCCTCTGCCTAACCATAATTCACCTGCCTAATGGTGATGAGCGAGCAGCTAGCTCATCAATAAGGAGTCAAAATTGTTATAATTGATATAGTTCCTGAAACATCTGTCACCCTCCATGCTTGACCCAACAGCTGCCCAAGAGTTAAAATTTGTCTCCATGATTTCAAAGGCTTACATTAAGTGAAATAGTCATAATACTGAAATATCATACCCCAATATTTGATCAAGAATTATAAATTCTCTTCACCAGATGAAGGTTTAAACACAGAAATAATATTTTCTGAATTTTATTTATACCGAATTCAAATTATAAAACTGAATTGTAACACTATATTTTAATAAAGCATACAAATATAAACTTCAGATGTTTCCATTCATATCTCAGTCAAAAGTGGGGCATATTGTGTTGGAAATAAACAGTATTGGAAATTTTGTGCGGTTGAGCAACAAAAGCTTACATTTCACTTGTCAAGATTCTCAAGGTCCTAGTGCAAAAAGCAACACAGAATTTAAAAGTTACATTGCACCATTCATTATCGCATTAATGTTAATATAATCACTTTAATTGTTCCATTTTTAGGTTTCATTTATTTTCAAATGACTGCAGTTCTTCTGATATGCACTGGATGGCAATGCTTTCTGTGCTACTCCATGTCTGGAAACCTTATTAGATATTGGTAGCCAATACAGTGTCACTAAGTCCTCATGCTTTTTTTCACATGGCATAATGGTGATGTGCGGGTGTGTGGGGTGTCCAGGGAGGGGTGAAGTGGCTTGTCGTCCATTCTGGGGCAGCCCACTCACCTTTGGTCCCCAGTGAACACTCAGCTCTCAACTGTGTCTCCAAGCAGCTGTTAACACACAACAGCGGCCACACTTTGACAGGTGGGCTAAACCAGGTGAGGGTAGCTGGCAAGCTTCATACCCCCGTGAGATAGGGACATGCCCGTCCTTGCATGTGATGCCAGCTCCGGTGGACTGGGTGGGTGCGATCTACAGTGAGATCCAACAGCCAGGAAGCCGGTACTGCAAAGCTCCACGGAGAGCGAAGGGCATGACAAGGCGTCGAAAGTGTCATGGTCATCCACTGCAGCCAAGGGAGACCCCAGTGTGTGGTGCTTGTTCATACCACTAGACCCAGACTTCTGAGGTCGAGAGAGTGGAACTGTCCCAGTGCAATGGCTTTTCCACTTTAAAAACTCTCCCGCACAGGTTTCTTATCATCATCGGGCACGAAGGGCAATCACCATTAAGCTTCCCGAAATGAGAGCATTAAGTAGAACTTTCACAAAGACTTCACACTTTATATCATAATCCAACTGTAAAAATAAAACCATGTACCTTGGTAGGAAAATATCGGCTGGTCTTAAATTGCTTCAGAAAGTGTGACAAGGTACACGTGGAAAAGAACAGTATTATCGACCAGAACAGGACATCAGGAACATATGGACCATGATGACCACAAGCTGTTCCAAAAAATGTTCCATGAAATTGTATACATTCCTAAAATAAATAATTATGAGAGTCATGATCTCACAGATTAAAGTGAAACTGGATGGCCTACTCCTGCTCCTATTTCTTATGTTCTTATGAAACAGAGGTTTGCAAACATAATTGTTAAGGCAGTCATGTTAGTAGTTTTACAATACCACAAAAAAAATACTGGACGCAACGATTTTGTTTCCCGAATATTTATGGATGTATCTTGTGGATTTTGGGCTGCTGATCATGAAAATCACCATGAAATTTCCCTTCACGCACTTTTTTGAAATCGCCTATATTTGTTATTTCAATTAATAATTTAATCAGAATAACTAATACCAAGATTAAGGGAGGCATTTTTGTTGGTCCACAAATCAAACAGGACATCAGAACAGGGAATTCAAAGAACTTCTAGTGGAGCCAGAGAAAATCGTATGGAAGGCATTCAAGGATGTTGAAAGTTTTTCTTGGCAACTACAGAGCACCAAACAATGTGCAGCTGGTTGACACAGCTGAAGTAAGATAGCTTTATTCTTATCATCAAATCTTCCAGCAATAAAAGCCAACGTACTATTTGTCTTTCTATATGCCTGCTGCACCTACATGTCAGCTTTCAATCATCTCTGCACAAAAAGCCCAGTTTCCCAGTTACCCACCATCTTGGTTCTTCTACCAGAAGTGGACAATCTCATGTTTCCACAATGTATTCCATTTTCCTATTTGTTCACTCTGTTCACGTCTTTACGCAGTTGTTTTTGTTTTTTGCATTGTTTACTACTCACAATCCCAACAAGTTTCATGTCAACAGTAAACCTGAAAACGTTATATTTCTTCCCCTCAGCCATATCACTGATTCTGGAAAGTTGAGGCCTAAGCACCTTTCTCTGCAATTCTCTACTAGTCACAGCCTGCAAATCTGAAAAGACCTGCTTATTTCTGTTTGTTGTGTTCTGTTAACCTAACTTCAATCAATACAATATATAATCCACAATTCCACTTGTACTAAATTTGACCATCAACCTCCTATGTCAGTCCTTCTTGAAAAAGTTCTGAACATCCAAGAACACCATATCCACTGATATTCCTTCATCTGCAATACTAGAAACCACCCTTGAGATATTTCAACAAATTAGTCAAATATTACTTTTCTTTCATGAATCCATACTGATTCTTAACAGATGTTAAATTCCAATTTAACAAACGGAAGGGACTGACATCAGTTCTAGGCAATCTAAAAATTGGACTTGATAAATTTAGTGAGGGAGCAAAAATCCATAGGGGAATGTATAAGATAACAGTATGCCTCCTTTACACTGTTAAACAAAACCAAGTACAAAATAGTACAGTTCATGTTCCCAGCTTTCTTCTCACTCTTTCTGTTTAACCGCATTGTTTAAATAGAAGAGTGGACTTCTTACGATTGGCTATCCTTCAAGTTCTTGCAATGAAAGCATTTGCCAACATAACAATGTCACTAACTGGGTGAAGAATTCCCTGAGTGAAGCAGCTGGCAATGCAAAAGCCATAATCATCAGGAACAATAATTTATTTATCAATATTATTGTAGAAAATGCAAATGGTTCAAAGTAGCTCAAAGGAAACGTTAAAGACAATATTTAGAGAGTTGGACAAAACCATATCAAAGAGGTATGCTTCATGAGTCAAGGAAGGTGAAGAGGGAATGGGATGGGATTCTTTTAAGTGAAAAGCATCTCTAAAATCATTCATCAAAATTTTGGGACAATTTGGGGACAAATATGTATCATTTCTCTATTCATAAAAATACATTTTGCAACCACCTAAATATTAAATTCTTTCTGTCTTGATAGAATCCTCTCACCCAGCGAACATCCCATTAAACATACAGTAGGTAGTTTCAATTCAAACTTACCGACAGAGTCAGATTTCCCCATGGAATTTCCGTTGCTGTGATATTGTTGTTATTCCAGTATTCTAAAGTTTTATTGCTGGGATTTTGTGGTTCCAAACAAATGCAACTGTTTAAAATAAGTGTATTTTTATTTGAGCAAAATTATAATAAATAATATAATGCACAAAAATGTTATAAAACAGGGCTGTCTTCTTTCTGAAAGATGTCCTTAAGTGATCCAACCTTAAAATAGAAGACTCCTAATAAGATCATTAATTCATTCTAGATTTCCACTAATTGATTCAAACATAACCCATAACTATACTTCAGTAAGAGGATCACTTAAAAGTATGTACTGACGAGTGTTGAAAGGAATCTTGTTTCACATTTCTAACCACACTTTGCCAGTTTTATTTTGCTGATACAAGCAATCCTTCAATCAATTAATTCAGGAGTTCCCAACCTTTTTTATGCCATGGACCAATACCATTAAACAAGGGGTCTGTGGACCTCAGGCTGGGAATCCCTGGTTTAATTAATTGATTTGAATCAAGTGCGGATTTTGTCAAAAGTGGAATTTTTATTTAACAGGTAGTCATGATGGACATCTAACAATCTGTATTGTTAGTTCTCCATGAATGCTGCCTGAC